>NC_041349.1:4016680-4137576 GCF_004354835.1 Perca flavescens
AGAGAGAGACAGGAAACGACAGAACGACCGACAGAGAGACAGACAAACATGCAGAGACAGACAGACAGAGAGACAGACAGACAGACAAATAAACAAACAGAGAGACAGACAGAGAGAGAGAGACAGGAGACAGACAGACATAGAGACAGACAGACATAGAGATAAATAGACAGGAAGACAGACAGACAGACAGACAGACACACACACAGACAGATGGACTGAAACTGTCTCCTGTCTTTTCATCAACTGCAGCTGAGGCCCCGCCCCATCTCCATGGCGACCAGGACGAGTCGTCAGAGAAGCACAAGCTCCTCCCACCACAGGCCCGCCCACTTCTACCCAGAAGCCCAAGCAGTTCGCCTGACCTCTGCAGCAGAGAGATTCTCAAACTGTTTTCAATACATATATTAATATATAATATATATTAATATATATATATATTAATATTATATATAAATATAATATATATATATATTAATATTTTAATATTTTTTACCGTACCCTCTGAACAGGGTTACGTTAACACATCAGCATAAAACATTTTGGGTAAAAAATAATAAAAATCTCTATAAGAGGACCACTACAGTGCTGGGAGTAACTGAAAAATATTTAAATGCTACATTAATTTTAAATGTTAAGAATTAATTAATTGTTATAATTTAATTATTTTAGGATTTATGTTGTGTACATATATATGTGTATATTACGATGTATTTAACATTTGGCAAAATCTCATGTACCTCTGCAGTACGCTCAAATTACACACAGACACACACACACACCAACGCAGACACACACCAAGACAGACGACGTGCACACACACAGAGACACACACATCCACACGCACAGACGTAGCGCACACACAGACAGACAAACACAAAGACACACGACACAGACAACACACAAAACACAAACCACACGCACACACCACACACGACGCAAACACACACACACCATTGCACACACACACACACACACACAAAGACACACACACCCGAACACACACACGCTTACACCCACCCACACGCATACACCACACACACACAGACACACACACCACAGACAGACAGACACATACACACACACACACACACACACACACAAACCACCCACATACATACACCACATGCACAGAGACACCCACACACACCACAACATTTTTTTTGTCTTTAGTCATGTTAATACTTTTATATGAACTTTTTTTTCATTAGTTTTTATTATTATTATTATTATCAATAATTAATATTATATTTAAAATATTAATATCAACCAAACTGGAGTAAGGTTTAGTTATTTTTAGAACAACTTTTATCAGTTTTAGTAACTGACTCGTCTTGCTGTCGCTGAATAAAGTTCAATCAAGCCAATCAGAAAATGATGCATTATGGGAAGTTTTTATTTCTGTATGTGGATGTTGAGATGGGTCAGCCTCCCTGTGTTTCTCCTCTAGAAGTCTTTTAATGTGAAGTAGCTCACAGTGCACAGGAAGACATTTTAGGTTTTCACCAGGGAACACAACCAGGATAACACATACATAAAGGGGGATTAGTTTTAGAGAGTAAGATCCTTTTAGTTTAACATAAAACAGCTCCGAAATCACCATCACCAAACTCCACCAGACTCCATGTAAATAATCAGGACTTTTAGCGTGTATAGAGCATATCTCCACCAGACTCCATGTAAATAATCAGGACTTTTAGCGTATAGAGCCAGCATATCTCCACCAGACTCCATGTAAATAATCAGGACTTTTAGTGTATAGAGCCAGCATATCTCCACCAGACTCCATGTAAATAATCAGGACTTTTAGTGTATAGAGCCAGCATATCTCCACCAGACTCCATGTAAATAATCAGGACTTTTTTAGCGTGTATAGAGCCAGCATATCTCCACCAGACTCCATGTAAATAATCAGGACTTTTAGCGTGTATAGAGCCAGCATATCTCCACCAGACTCCATGTAAATAATCAGGACTTTTAGCGTGTATAGAGCCAGCATATTTCCACCAGACTCCATGTAAATAATCAGGACTTTTAGCGTGTATAGAGCCAGCATATCTCCACCAGACTCCATGTAAATAATCAGGACTTTTAGCGTGTATAGAGCCAGCATATCTCCACCAGACTCATGTAAATAATCAGGACTTTTAGCGTGTATAGAGCCAGCATATCTCCACCAGACTCCATGTAAATAATCAGGACTTTTTAGCGTATAGAGCCAGCATATCTCCACCAGACTCCATGTAAATAATCAGGACTTTTAGCGGTATAGAGCCAGCTTATTTCCACATGTAAATGGGTGAATTAAGGGTTTCAAAGATTGTTGACCAATCAGTCACTTAGAGTCCAGATTCCCTTTAATAACCTTAACTCAGTGACTGTCTCTCTGACCATCAGCGTGAGAGAGACAGACAGGGAGGGAGACAGCTCTTTGACTGTCTGACCATCAGTGTGTTGTGGTTGAAGTTCCAGGTCTGGGTGGTGTGTGTGTGTATATATGTGTGTGTGTCTGTCTGTGTGTGTGTGTCTGTGTGTGTCTCTGTGTGTGTGTGTGTCTGTGTCTTATGTGTGTGTGTGTCTCTGTGTGTGTGTGTGTGTGTGTGTGTGTGTGTGTGTGTCTCTGTGTGTGTGTGTCTGTGTCTTTATGTGTGTGTGTGTCTCTGTGTGTGTGTGTGTGTGTGTCTCTGTGTGTGTGTGTGTGTGTGTGTGTGTGTATATGTGTGTGTGTCTGTCTGTGTGTGTGTGTGTGTGTGTCTGTGTGTGTGTGTGTGTCTCTGTTTCTTTATGTGTGTGTGTGTATATGTGTGTCTCTGTGTGTGTGTGTTTTGTGTGTGTGTGTCTCTGTGTATCTGTGTGTGTGTTTTTGTGTATGTTCTTGTTTAACTACAATCGTGGGGGTCCTATAACTGGGAGTCCACTATACTTTCAAGTTGACAGCTTTGTGGGGTCAAAATGCTGGACCCCACAAGTTTAAAGGTCTGTTTGAGGGTTAAGACTTGGTCGTAGGTTTAGAGATAGAATTGTGCATGTGTGTGTCTGTGTGTGTGTTTGTATGTCTGTGTGTGTGTGTCTCTGCGGCGTGACACTTTTAGCAGAGATACACATTTGGCCCTTTAACTCGCAAACCATACATCGCACATTAAAAATACACATATCCACGCATTCACTGAATTCATCTGAATCTCCTGATATAGGCCACCCCCATTTCCGCCCTAGACTTTTATGCGCAAAATTGGGATTTATTGTAAGCCTACTTTTTCTAACTCCTCCTAGACCATGCGACCGATCTGCACAAAACTCAGATTGTCAAATTGGATACTATGATCACCATGGGCCACAAATTGGATACTATGATCACCATGGGCCACCAATTGGATACTATGATCACCATGGGCCACAAATTGGATACTATGATCACCATGGGCCACCAATTGGATACTATGATCACCATGGGCCACAAATTGGATACTATGATCACCATGGGCCACAAATTGGATACTATGATCACCATGGGCCACAAATTGGATACCATCTTGGAGAGACTGTCAGCTCTGGATAGGCTGGACAACATCTTGGGGAAACTCACGGTTTTGGCAAGGAAATTTGATCGCCACGGAGACCAGAGGGACATTCAGAGAAGTCGAGAGTGACTAACTGCTGCTTCTCGCCTAAAGACGAAACAAATTCCAATCTTATCTTTTTTCGCTCCCCTGAACCAGCGCTGGCCTTGGCCGAGGCCGGTGTTGAATACTCACCTCCCCCTGGTAGCACTGCAGCGAGGCACACTCTTGCGTTCCCTACCCGACTCCCACAGACACCTGTTGATTGTTGACTCGGACTGGGTCCTGCTTCAAAGCTGACTCCATGGCAACCGGCTGTGTATCGCAATGACAATCGTGCGGACTCAGAAAACCAGATTACGGGGGCCAGACGTAGCTTGACTACTCAGGCCTACATACACACGAACTCTTACATATATACAGATATGCAATCACATATATCTCATTAAAGGTTCTTCCGATTTTTACAAAATGTTGAGGGTACCATCTAGGGCCACTCCTGACGCCATGTCTACAGCGGGTACTGATTCACAAAAGTGGGCGTGGCCTATGGGACCCAGGTTTGATTCACCACTTACACTAATGTGAGCAACTTCAAATTTACCGTGTAGATGTAGAATGGTTCATGGACCTCACATACTAAGTATTACACACATGGACCACTAGGTGGCGCTATAATGACATCAAACGTGTTTTGCCTATAACTCCCACATTACACATCGCACATTAGAAAACCTTACATCCACGTCTTCCTTGAATCAAGCTGAAACACATTTTATAAGCCACGCACATTTCCGCTAATAAGTATTTTCCCAATATTGCACAATGTGCAAAACCAACTTTTTCGAACCCCTCTTAGGCCGTGCAACCGATCTCCATGAAACCTGGTACATAACATCTGCAGATGGACCTGACCAAAAGTTATTAAAAGAATTTTGCTACGTTAAAGTATGCGCAATTCACAACCAAACTAATTTTCGTAGCTAGCCACAAAACACGAACTTCAGCATATCTCGGCAAAATGTATAGGTATCAGAGCAAAACTTGGTAGCATTGTTTGACATCCCACCCTAAATAGCCAATAGAGGTGGTGTTCAATACAGGTGTTTTGACCTTTGGTTTGAGTACAGTGGCAAACTTTTTGAAGTCAATCGACTCACACAGTTGTGTAGACATCCCAGTATCAATACACATATTAACCCACGCTTTCTCCCGCTTTTAGTGTTCCTGAGTATTTACTAACCAGCAGCTATCGGGTTGCTGGTGAAAGCACGCGTGTAGTGTTCTCTGTCCTACGGTTGGCCTTGTCATGCTGCTTGGCCCTGGCCCCATACATCCATGCACTGTACACTGAGTTAGCTTTTGTTTTGGGGAAAGGGGGCTTTGCGTTCACCTTTACTTTGTTAAAGTAAGCTAGGTTAGCCTCCTTGTGCGCGCTTCTCAAATGTACTCTAAAATTCGTGGGATTTTTCCCTTTAATGAATTGTCCACATATTTTACCACCTTCCACTGAGAGGCACTTGCTTTTATTTGACACAGTCATAATCAGATAGGTCTCTGCTGCTTTCTTCCAACATTCGGAACCGCCATAATGACCGGTGAAGGGCACATACGTGTTGTGTTCAATTTGACATGTAATGTCTGAATTACTGGGTTCCCAGTCGGAAAATAAATATGTCTATGGCACAGACTGTATAAATAAGGTATATGGTTGGAAATGTCTGTATATGGTTGGAAAACTCTGAACGTTATTTGCTCTATGAAAGACATCAACAAAGACAGAAATTAAGGACATTTACTCAAAATTTTTATTTTAGTTTAGTTTTGCAAACAGACATTACAGTTTTAGTTAGTTATCGTTTTTTGTAATGCCGCATTTTTTAATTTATTTCAGTTTACGACTATGTTTTTCCCACCTAGTTTTCGTTATTTCGTTCGTTTTTGTTAACGATTATAACCTTGGTCTCTCTGTTTGTGTGTATGTGTGTATCTGTGTCTCTGTGTGTGTGTGTTTGTGTGTATCTGTGTGTGTGTGTCTCTGTGTGTGTGTATGTGTCTCTCTGTCTCTGTGTTTGTCTCTTTGTGTATGTGTGTATCTGTGTCTCTGTGTGTGTGTGTTTGTGTGTATGTGTGTATCTGTGTATCTGTGTGTGTGTGTCTCTGTGTGTGTGTATGTGTCTCTCTGTCTCTGTGTTTGTCTCTTTGTGTATGTGTGTCTCTGTGTGTGTGTTTCTGTCCACTTTAAATTAAGGGTCTTTTACGATGATAAAAGTACTGTTTTTTTAAATGGAGTCTGGTGGGTTTGGCAGCTTTTAGGCATTTTTCTATAGTTTTTGCTGTGCTTTTCACTTGTGATTTAATAAGACACCGTCTGTTTCTTTCAACAAGTCCTCCAAATACAACGATACCATACAACGATATTGGCAGGGCGTTTTCCGTCCTCATATCTAAGCCAGAGAACGTCAGTCGCAGTTTTTTAACATGAAGATCCCACTTTCAAACATGTTGCTAACGTTGTGAAACGGTTGCAATTATGTTAGATTTATGCACAAAAACTGCTTATTTAAGTTTAGAAAAAGATTGTGGTTTGGGTTAAAATCAGACGTTACTTTCTGAGACCTGCGCCGACACTAGAAACCTAAATATATGTCATAATTGCTGCTTTAACAAACGACTTATGGGAGCATTTTTCGAGAGCAGTCCCAGTTTTCATGGATTAATTACATTTACAAAGACACACCACGTGAGTTAGACACACACAGTGGTGTAGTCTAATGTATTGTAGTGGGTATACTGTACTGTATATTGGCCTATATATATGGGCCAGAATCTGCCTTTGGGGTAGGGGAGGCATATCATTGTGTGTTGTGTGTGTGTGTGTGTGTGTGTGTGTGTGTGTGTGTGGGGGGGGGTCTGGGTGTCCTCCCCAGGGAAGTTTTGAGCGTCAGCAACTTCATTTTGGTTGCATTTGGATACAATTAATGCACCAATTCACGGTGTAAATACTTTTATTTATAGCCTGTACAAGTAAAAGAACACAGATGACAATTAAAATATATCAAACATATAATGGAAAGTGTGTTGTTGCGTGTCATTGGGCATTTTAAAGTGGGTCTATGGAAATCCTGGAGCTTTCTTAGTGGGTATACTGCGTATACCTGCGTATCACGTAGACTACACCACTGGACACACAGTAACTCTTTATTTATTTTGTCAGAAGTTACTACATGAGACCCGAGAGCCTTCGTTAAACACAACAAACAAACAACGAGACATTTCAGAAGGAAATATTGTACTTTTACCACACTACTGCTTTTATTTTAACTACTAACTTTTATTTTAAATATGATTCATTAATGATCTTACACACAATAATGCTTCCTTAAAAATCTATTTCTAATGTAAATAAGCAGGTATTGATTCTTCTGAACTTCTGAACTGACACTGGTCTGCAGCTGCTATTTATTTAATCCATCTAAAGATTCAAATGACTTATAAACAAAAAGATGTGTATTCAAATACAATCTGCCCACAGCGCCTACCCTGTGCACGGGTGTGTTGTTTTAACCATGTTCCTATGTGACTTCAGACTTGTAACATATTTCCTACCAAAGTTTCTATTCTATTCTATTTAACTGTATCACCAAGAGGGAGGTTAGTCACCTTCTTTAAGGTCACCCAGAGGGATGTAAGTCACTTCCTTTAGGGGACCCGAGTTGACGTCAACTCGGTGGCTCCTCCTTATTTTGCTCTAGTCTCTAGCTTTGTCACGCCCCAACATTTACATATGCTACACCACTGATCTGAGATCAGGTAGTCTTCTGAATAGGTCACACAGATCTCAGAAATTGTATACATTGTTCGTGTGCTATTGCATCACAAAATTACCTTCTGAGACTTTTTTATGCGAGAAATCAACTATGTAAAGCTCAAATATGGGCCGTTTTTATAAAATGTATGGCTAATTGCAAATATGGTAAACTGTGTCGGTTTTCATGCTCCACACACACACAGTACAGCGGCAGTCCGTGGCCCGTGCTCACTCCAAACTTGTAAAATATGTTCGTTTGGACATTGGCTGTCAGCGTCTGAAGAAAGGGAAAAAGCACCCTACACCGTGTTTGTAGAACGTACCGGGGTTATAGAGCGAGTAGTATGAAAGGCCGACCCAGAACTGGTCGCGGCGCCCGCGAGGGGCTGAAGTCCGACGCAGTTTACCAAATTTGCAATTAGCCATACATTTTCGTAAAAGTTGTATAAGTCACCTCCCTTAGGGTCACTGAGAGGGAGGTAAGTCACTTCCTTAAGGGTCCCCCAAAAAGGAGACAAGTCACCTTCTGTGATTCACTATCTGTTTAAATCAACTGAGACGGGCTGATTCAGAACGCTGAAAGTTTTCCTTGCAAACCTCTAAAATATTTTTCTGTCGTCGCATATCTTTGGTCTAAACTGGACTTTATCTTGAAGTCACTCAGCGTTGCAACAACACTGTAGTTTTCCCGCCCGGTGTAGAAACAGCAGCGGTGACACCAGACTGCTGGGCAGATTAAACCAGACTGCAGGCGTCCCATCGCCACGCGGCCGCCAGTGTGGCTCAAAAGTGACGGCGTACAAAGCAGAACAAACAATAAACCCTCCTAACATCAGCAACAGCGCTGCCAGGATGGCCACGATGGTGCAGAAAGCCCTCTGCTTTGATTGGTCTACCCGCTCCCTGTCCCCGCCCACTTCCCCCGGCCCCGGACGAATCAGAACGCAGAGAACAGAAAGGCTGCAGAAAGAGACGACGAGTAAGGAAATAACCAAGAGGCTGAAAAATGGAACAACGGGCAACGTGGGCACATAAAGAGCTAACACACCGCTCCACCCGGCACAGCAGCCAGACGCACCCACAGCTGATGTTTCTGACCCTGACCCCCCCCGACTGTTTCAGCCCCAGGTAGGTGACGGGGTGAACGACAGCCACGTAGCGCTCCACGCAGGTGAGGATGTGAAACAGAGTCTGTCCGGGGAAAACGATGTACAGCACGTAGAAACCCACGATCTTCATCCGTGGGAGATTCATGTAGGAGCCACAACAGAAGAGAGCCCACCCCAACACACTGATCAGCTCCATGGCAGCCATGTGGAAGGTGAAGATGTCCGAGTGGCTCGTCGGGACGGAGCGCTGCCGCCGCCATCGCTGGTGACCCAGGCAGAGGACGAGGAAGGAGAGAGGGATGAAGAGGAGGAATTTGGTGGCAGTAAAGGCAACGGAGATAAAGAGCGTCATGTCAACGCCAAAGCAGCTTAAAAACAGGTCGAGGGCGGCGTTGGTGGAAGATGAGTTGACTGACATGTCTGTTGTTAGGAAGGCCTGAGGAAGAGGAGCAGAGGGAGAGACGATAGATGATTAAAACTAAGGATACATATTATCAGAGTAACAACTCCTGTGGTGGCAGGAATTTGGGTTTCCTAGGATAGCGAAGGCATGTCCTGCCCTATTCCTCACCTCTGATTGGCCTAAACTGGTATTCTTAACCTAACCCTAACCAATCTCCCTCCTTATGCCTAACCCTGCTGATAGTTAACATCACTTCCTTTAGGGTCACCCAGAGGGATGTACGTCACTTCCTCTAGGGTCACCCAGAGGGATGTACGTCACCTTCTTTAGGGTCACCCAGAGAGATGTACGTCACCTTCTTTAGGGTCACCCAGAGGGATGTACATCACCTTCTTTAGGGTCACCCAGAGGGATGAACATCACTTCCTCTAGTGTCACCCAGAGGGATGTACGTCACCTTCTTTAGTGTCACCCAGAGGGATGTACGTCACTTCCTCTAGTGTCATCCAGAGGGATGTACGTCACTTCCTTTAGGGTCACCCAGAGGGATGTACATCACTTCCTCTAGTGTCATCCAGAGGGATGTACGTCACTTCCTTTAGGGTCACCCAGAGGGATGTACGTCACTTCCTTTAGGGTCACCCAGAGGGATGTACGTCACTTCCTTTAGGGTCACCCAGAGGGATGTACGTCACTTCCTTTAGGGTCACCCAGAGGGATGTACGTCACTTCCTCTAGGGTCACCCAGAGGGATGTACGTCACTTCCTCTAGTGTCACCCAGAGGGATGTACGTCACCTTCTTTAGGGTCACCCAGAGAGATGTACGTCACCTTCTTTAGGGTCACCCAGAGGGATGTACATCACCTTCTTTAGGGTCACCCAGAGGGATGTACATCACTTCCTCTAGTGTCACCCAGAGGGATGTACGTCACCTTCTTTAGGGTCACCCAGAGGGATGTACGTCACTTCCTCTAGTGTCATCCAGAGGGATGTACGTCACTTCCTTTAGGGTCACCCACAGGGATGTACATCACTTCCTCTAGTGTCATCCAGAGGGATGTACGTCACTTCCTTTAGGGTCACCCAGAGGGATGTCGTCACTTCCTTTAGGGTCACCCAGAGGGATGTCGTCACTTCCTTTAGGGTCACCCAGAGGGATGTACGTCACTTCCTTTAGGGTCACCCAGAGGATGTCGTCACTTCCTCTAGGGTCACCCAGAGGATGTACGTCACTTCCTCTAGTGTCACCCAGAGGGATGTACGTCACCTTCTTTAGGGTCACCCAGAGAGATGTACGTCACCTTCTTTAGGGTCACCCAGAGGGATGTACATCACCTTCTTTAGGGTCACCCAGAGGGATGTACATCACTTCCTCTAGTGTCACCCAGAGGGATGTACGTCACCTTCTTTAGGGTCACCCAGAGGGATGTACGTCACTTCCTCTAGTGTCATCCAGAGGGATGTACGTCACTTCCTTTAGGGTCACCCACAGGGATGTACATCACTTCCTCTAGTGTCATCCAGAGGGATGTACGTCACTTCCTTTAGGGTCACCCAGAGGGATGTACGTCACTTCCTTTAGGGTCACCCAGAGGGATGTACGTCACTTCCTTTAGGGTCACCCAGAGGGATGTATGTCACTTCCTTTAGGGTCACCCAGAGGGATGTACGTCACTTTCTTTAGTGTCACCCAGTGGGATGTATGTCACTTTCTTTAGTGTCACCCAGAGGGATGTACGTCACCTTCTTTAGTGTCACCCAGAGGGATGTATGTCACTTCCTTTAGGGTCACCCAGAGGGATGTACGTCACTTTCTTTAGGGTCACCCAGAGGGATGTACGTCACTTTCTTTAGTGTCACCCAGAGGGATGTACGTCACCTTCTTTAGGTACACCGAGAGGGATGTACGTCACTTCCTCTAGTGTCACCCAGAGGGATGTACGTCACTTCCTTTAGGGTCACCCAGAGGGATGTATGTCACTTCCTTTAGGGTCACCCAGAGGGATGTACGTCACTTCCTCTATTGTCACCCAGAGGGATGTACGTCACTTCCTCTAGGGTCACCCAGAGGGATGTACGTCACTTCCTCTAGGGTCACCCAGAGGGATGTACGTCACCTTCTTTGGGGTCAGCCGGAGGGATGTACGTCACTTCCTCTAGTGTCACCTAGAGGGATGTACGTCACTTCCTCTAGGGTCACCTAGAGGGATGCACGTCACCTTCTTTAGGGACACCGAGAGGGATGTACGTTACTTTCTTTAGGGCCACCTGGAGGGATGTACGTCACCTTCTTTTGGGTCCCTGAGAGGAAGGTAAGTCACCCCCCTTAAGGCCTTTTTATGGTTGTGCGTAGAATCGACGGCGTACCCCTGCAGACCCCTCTCTAACCAATCTCACTCCTTATGCCTAACCCTGCTGATAGTTAACGTCACTTCCTTTAGGGTCACCCAGAGGGATGTACGTCACCTTCTTTAGGGTCATCCAGAGGGATTTACGTCACCTTCTTTAGGGTCCCTGAGAGGAAGGTAAGTCACCCCTCTTAAGGCCTTTTTATGGTTGTGCGTAGAATTGACGGTGTACCCCTGCAGACCCCTCTGCGTCTGCGCCGAACCCTATGCCATAGCCTGACGCGCACCTCTCGAAAAATCTAATTTCATATTGCAGTGATGCATGTTGTGGCTTGCTAGCGTTGCATTTACCTTGACTCATTTCCTGGTTCTCCTTCTCCATAAACAACATGAAATCAAGGAGCGGGTTAACTTTTCCTGCTACAGATTTCCCACCGTGGTCAGAAAGAACAAAGGAGACACTTTGTTTCTCTCACTATGACTCTAGAGTTGGTACTCGCTCCAAAGCTAATCGCCCTCACCAGATACCACCACATACTTCCCACACACACACACACACACACACACACACACACACACACACACACACACACACTGGCTCGACACACACCAGCGCACAAGTATAAACATCAGGCCACTTACGTACGCTACGGCAAAAGCTCTGCATGGAGCCTCCGCAGAACCATAAAAAGGCCTTTAGGGTCACTGAGAGCAATGTAAGTCAAGTCAATATTTGGTGTGTATTGAATTGTCTGTCCTAACATCCCAATTTAAAGCTTATATACTGGTTCCCGACTTTATTATCTCATATGGAGAATTTATCAAACATTGTGACGTACTTACTGTGAGATGGGATCTGTGTCTTCAGCTGTTAAGTTTAAGGTTCAGTTCTTGGGTCTGGATTATTGGACTTCCGTCTGTGATAAACAACATAAAAGAAGAGATTATATAATCTATTCTTTTGGAAACTAAATACATTTTTGAATTTTTGACACAAAGGACCACTCACCTTCACCTCCAATCGTCTCTGGATGGTTTACCGAACACGTCAACACATCTCTGAGATGGAGTCCAGTGTGTGTCGAGTGGCGGCTTCTTTGCATGTTGCAAATTCACAGCAGATTTTATGATACTTTTATGCTAAATTGCGATATGCAAATAATGTTTCACCGTGATTGTTCCGCAGCGGGAGGAGGTGGTAGTTTAGTCTTTCAACACTTATGAAAATAAATTGGGATTTCTTTTTTACTTTGAACGTAAATAAGCTTCTAAAGTGTGAAGACAGACAGACAGAAAGACAGACAGACACACAGAGAGAGAGACAGACAGAGAGACATAAAGACAGACAGACAGAGATAGAGACAGACAGACAGAGATAGTTTGTGTTGTAATTCATATTAAATGCTGATGAGTTATACACATCCAGATGGTTATATACTACACTATCTGCATGTTTACATACATAACTAAGGAAGGTTAAAATCAAGGGCACACAGTACATTACTGGGAGCAATTGAAAAGTAACTTATTGTAGAAAAATCTGTATTTTTGTGCTTTGTTTTTATTTACAGTAACAATAATGTAACTGTATATTTAACTGTAACTTATGTTTGGTTACTGTGTTTTTCTCAGGCTGTTCTTTTGAAGCATTCGTACAGATATCTCTGAAAAGTAAAGAAATATAATTGGTATGTATTCCACGTATTTATTATAGTAAGTAGTACTGATTATTTACATTTCGGGGCTGTTTCATGTTAAACAAAAAGGATCTTCCTACTTCCGAGAGGGAGGTACGTCACCTTCTTTAGGGTCACCTTCTTTAGGGTCACAGAGAGGGAGGTAAGTCATCTTCTTTAGGGTCACCTTCTTTAGGGTCACTGAGAGGGAGGTACGTCACCTTCTTCAGGGGTCAACGAGAGCAAGGTACGTCCCCTTCTTTAGGGTCCCCGAGAGGGATGTAAGTCACCTTCTTTAGGGTCACAGAGAGGGAGGTAATTCACCTTCTTGATAAGGACTAGACTGGACTCCACTGGTTGGACTGGTGTGATGATGTTCAGGTGTACCTCAGTGAGGAGTAGAGGACCTCTGGCTCCACTGGAGACTCTGAATACTGTCTTTACTTTATTATTAGACACCTGATATGTGTTGCTAAGCAGTTCATTTACATTTTTATTAGCCATATAAACAGCTTAGTCAGAATGTTTGTTTTTATCTTTGGAATGACGACCAAAAAACAGTATTTTGAGCATGTAAACATAGTCAGTGTTTTGCCTTTTTGTAGTTATATCGTTTCATAGGAATAGCTAATTATATTTCCACATTTGGAGGGAAATCCTCTTATTCTCTTTCTTTCAGTCTCATTTTCTGTAAGTACATATGTGCATGTAAAAGTTGTCACTGTTGTTTTGGGTAGTGTGTACACTGTGTGTGTATAACACCAGTGTGTAACAGTGACGTGTCTGCAGGCATGCTCACTCATTTGCAGAAGTAGTAATATACACGCTGTCTGCATGTCTTGACCAGAGCAGGTTCAGTAAACATCATTGATAATGAAACGCCAGTTAGTGTACTGTTTGTTTATGGCAACGTCACAATCTTCCTTCATCACCATGAAGTGATGGAGACAAAGAACAGCAGCTGTACCTCTCTGTTTGATTTGATGTCTGATCACAGAAGTGTCAAAGTCTACTAGTTAAAGGAAAGTAGAGTTTAAATGTTCACAGTTTTTTTTCTTTCTTCTTAACACTAGTAGCTGCGGTGAGAGCTGAAAAGGAAATCCAAGTCACGTGAAATGGTCTTCACACCCACAGAGCTGCTTTAAGCAGACATGTCAGGGTGTCACACAGACCTTTAGTTATTAACACTCAAAATGTAGATGGCAATGCTGATTTGGGAATCGGTAGGGTACAGATTCAATTATTGGCAAATTATCCAAGATGTTTGATCAATATTAATAGTGTTATGAATATCTGTTTTAATGACTTTACCAAATTGACAAACAATCAAAACGGGGCATCATAGGTGGTCTCATAGGTGGTGATCCCTTTAAAATACAGATCTGAATTAGGAGAATGAAAAAGGATGAATTTAAGCATGTATCTGTTTAACCAGCAATTATTACCATAAATACACAAAATAATCACAAACCACTGCTATTTAAAGTATAGTAGAATTTATTTAACTTTAAAATGATCAATGACCAATCAATAATTCTTCCATCATCAAAACCTATAAAACTTTTTATAAACAACAACCAAAAGCAACAAACAACAGCAAGCATGTGGTGAGCATGCTCTGTGTCTGTGTGTGTGAGTTTGTTTCTGTGCGTGTCTGTGTGTGTGTGTGTGTGTGTGTGTGTGTGTGTGTGTGTGTGTGTGTGTGTGTGTGTGTGTGTGTGTGTGTGTGTGTGTGTGTGTGTGTGTGTGTGTGTGTGTGTGTGTGTGGGTGTGTGTGTATGTGTGTGTGTGACAGTGTGCGAGGAGGAGGGGGAGGTGACAGTGAAGACATCATTTCACCAACTGTCAGGATGAAGGACACATCTCTACTCTGGCTGCTCTGTAAGTAAACTTTGTTAAATAAAAATAAACAGCTGAAAGAAATCAGTGTTGGGCAAGTTACTGAAAATTAGTAATTAGTGACAGTTACTAGTTACTAGTTACTTCTTTTAAAAGTAATTTAATTACTTTACTAATTACTGTATATCAAAAGTAAGTAGTTACTAGGGAAAGTAACTTTTAAGTTACTTTTATGTCTGCTTTTTAAATTTAAATATGAACAGTACTGAACAGTCAAACACAATGAACAATTTTCATATCTATTTATTGTAATCAACAGGGCAACAGGCCTTCAAATCAAGCAGTAGTACAAAAGTCCCTTTTAATACTTGAAACGAAACAACTGTCTCAGTCATTTAACAGTGTTTGTTTAACCAGATTAGGCCCAATAAAATAAAAGTGATTGGCCTACAGCAGTGGTTCTCAACCGGTGGGGCCCGCCCCCCTGGGGAGGTGGGGGGGGGGGGGCGCAGACACTCTGCCGGGGGGGCGCGAGTACGCTACAGGATGGGAGGAAAATAAATCAAAAAAAAATTTCCCCATGTTGAAATGGAAGTGATTGGAGTATTATAACACAAAAACAAATCATCCTCCTGGCAATTTTTTTGTCAAAAGAGACTAGCGAAAAATGTAGCGACTTTTACTGTTGTTATTGGAGACTTTTGTGATGTTTGGAGATTCGTAAGCACGTATCACTCTGCAGCTACCGTGCTCGAGCACCCGCTGCTCCCAGGCGGTCAGTCTCTCAGTAGCCTCGCGCACCAGTCCCAGCCTGCAGTCGGACCAGAGAGGAGACACACACCACTCCTCATAGAAACTCAGATTTTGCTCCTTGCAGACAGAGTGGACGCCTTCACACAAAAAACTTGACCTCTGGCCGCATCAGTCGAGGGAACAGCGACATGTTCCCCCAGCCTCGCAGACTTTATCACTGATGCACGTCACACGACTTCTCCTCTCGATTTCAATCGGCGTCTGAGCACCTGTCAGCAATGAGAGAAAAGCCACTGACCAAGCGGGAGTGAGAACGGGTCAAATTAATTTCCTTGTTTCTGTTATGATCTGTGAACATCTCACATTTACCAACAAAACGTGCCGCGACAGACCGTGTGAAACATTTCAGACTCTACTGCTAACGTGTGTACATTTTAACATCAATGTACGCTCTAACGTTTTTTCATTATATAGTCACTGAAGCGGCTGCTGTTTCAGTACTATCCGTGATTTGTAGCTAGCTACACATAGCTAGGATTGAAGGGACAGTCATAGATAACAAAACCCCTAATCTTCACAAAAATTCACTAACTTGAAATCGGACACCGTTGTTAGCTTTATAAGACCTTCAGAGATACGTTGTATAAGTGGCGTGACAAAATTCAAACTGTAAATATAGCTAGTTATGCTGACAGCCAGCCAAGATTAACTGGAACTGTGGTAAGAGATTGCTGGTGTAACAAGCTCTCAATCACTCTCACACACGGGCCATTTAGCTAGCAGGAAGAGGGGAGCTGCAGGCCCTGGAGCTCTGTCAGAGCACCAGCGTTTAGTAGTCCATTATCCAAAAACCGTGACTTTGCGGGGTATGGAGTGCTGTGGGCTGCCAGTCGTGACGGAGCTCCAAGTACCTCAGAGCAGGCCGGGGTCTGTGGAGGAAGGCAGGCCGTGCAGCGAGGCAGCAACACAAATTTGCAATTAGCCATCAATTTTCGTAAAACGTCCCATATTTGAGCTTTATATAGTTGATTTCTCGCTTAAAAAAGTCTCAGAAGTGAATTTAATAACGTAATAGCCCGACAAACAATGTATAACTTTGCAATGAGACCTGCTGTCGAGTCTCCCATGTGTTTCTATGCAGTTTGCTCAAACCAATCAGCGCGTAGCTCATTCTGAATATTCATGAGCATACCATATTTGGAAGAAAAGCTCTTGTTCCAAATAGAGCCATATTCACAGGGTAGTTAAGGGCCTAATAAAATAGCATTCGGGCAATTGTTAGCCCAACCAATGTTACATACCCCATTAGGAGACCTTAAGGAACAGTGTAAAATTCCCTATATAATCATTCTATCACCCCTTTAAAGACTTTTTAGCGTGTTTTCTTCATTTATTATTTAAACTTTGAACCAAACTCCACCTAACCAAAGTATCTTTTACCTCCAGTTCTGACCTCACTGCTGAGCTGCCCAACAAACCAAGGTCAGTACACGGTTTTCTTGTTTAGAGTACTTTTAGAACGTGTAGAGGTCTATTGTGAGTGTTCAAGTTGAGATCTTTCAGTAATTTATCATTTAGAAGCCAGATGCCTCATTTATCAAAGCATGTGTAAAACAAGTTGTCAATGTACGTGTTAAAAGTTTGGTTTTCATCAAACCTGCACATGAACAACAATACATCTCACCTCAACTACATCCGCTGGCTCTTTCACACTCCTTCACATTCAGAAACTCCCCCAGAATACCAGGTATGGTTAACCACATCCCTTTGAAACTCGGAGTAGCTTTAGTGTATAGATAGTTGTTGTAGACAAAAGTAGAAAATGAGAAAGATAAAGATGAAAAACATCACATACAATGAGGTTAAGATACTGGAGCGTCCTGGGACCAAACATGAAGGAAGGCTGTAATAAACTTCTCCAACAGGTTGAACAGACGGCAACCGGCCCTACTAACCACTCTCAATAACACAATAACTTCCAAATATACCTTTGTTGCAGAAATCAACCAACTCCTTTTGCCAACTGCCAAAGACAACATTCACTGGACAGCTGACACGGCCGAGATGTTGTTCAAGTACTGGAAACAGCAATTAAACTACTAACGGGGACCAACTGTCAGAATACAACCCCCATTCATTCAAATATAACCAATCTCTCTGCTGTTTTCTCCCTCACACCCACACAGCTGGAGATACTGGAAAAGGGCCTCACCTTCATCCCCACACCCAGACCTCCTACCCGGCCGGAGCTCAGGGGGGACCTACACACCTTTCACAGGAGGCTTAAACTGTTGGACCACTTCTGGGGAGGACAGAGGCAGGGAACCTGTGCTCTTCACCGGACCCCTATTGGGAACCATATACAGACACATTATCACCACAAATAGCACAATTAATCGATATAAACAACCAAACACTCACACATTGGCGCCCCTTTCCACACAGAACACCCAACATTAGTCAGGAATACAAACACATTATTAATTCATTGGGTAAAAACAAACACAGTCATAAAACCTGCAGACAAAGGGGGCCAAATAGTCATTCAAGATAAGAACAATTACATTTTAGAAGCCAACAGACAGATAAATAACAACACATATTACAGACCACTTACTCAGCCATTAAAATTAGAAACACAAACACTTATTAGGGACATTACAGACATCCTTTATCAAAACAAATACATTAACTTTGTTGTTCCGGTCGGCAGACCAATAGTAAGTGACTGCGGATCAGAATCATATCAGACCATTTCATTATCCCACTTTCTAAACTCCACCCTGGCTACATCAAAGACACATATGAATTTGTTAATGAAATAAAAAACCTTCAAGTACCCAGTCACACTCTCCTCTTTTCAATAGATATAGACTCTTCATACACCAACGTAGAAACACATTTTTAATAAACACTCAGACCCAACAGCCATATTTTACAGTTACTCCAGATCACACTCACCAGAAATCTTTTTTTTTAAGATTATTTTTTGGAGCTTTTCCCTTTATTGTGTAGAGACGGTGGATAGACATGAAAGGGGGAGAGAGATGGGGGATGACACGTAGCAAATGGCAGCAGGTCGGATTCGAACCCGCGCCGCTGCAGGACTCAGCCAACATGGGGCGAATGCTCTTACTGGGTGAGCTGGAGGGCGCCCCAAATGACTTCACTTTTAACAATAAACACTATCTCCAGCTTTGTGGGTGTGGCCCATTGGGAGGAAACAGTATTCCACAAACTCACCATCAAACCTCTGCTTTATTTCTGGCACTTGGACGACATCTTCGGCCTTTGGGACAACACCGAACAGACTTTTTTTTACTTTTCTGGACATCCTCATCACACATCACCCTAAAATAAAACTCAAACATACCCTACAACCAGGTCTTCTTCCGCAGCTCCGGCGACCAGACAAAAACACTAGCCAGAAAAGTTTATTCCAAAGACACGGACCGCCATGCCCTTCTCCATATGACCAGCTATCACCCTAAACACACGTACAGAGGCCTTGATAAGTCCAAGTTGAAACGCTTCCACAGAATTTGCACCTTCCCGGAGCATGTGGAGGAGGACACTAATACACTTTTAGTGCAATTAGGTTGAGGGGTTACTCGAGGCGCTTCCTTAGAGGTATAAAGGCGGAGGTCAGCAGAGGTTTTACAAAGAAAAAAACATCATTATCCGGCCGCCTAGATCGACCCTTGTTCCCCTGGTTATTACCTACTCAGAGAGTCTGAGGAACCTGATACCAGTGATTAAAAGGAATATCCAGGGGGCGGGGGAAGAGTGTGACGTGCTGAGAGACTGCCGCATGATCTCCACCTACAGGAGGAACAAAGATCTCAAAGATATTTTAGTCCATACTAACCTCAACAAAAAACAAAAAAACCCTAGGGAAGCGCTTCGAGCAGGGGCGGAGCTAGACCTTCAGTACAGTTCATCATGGGGCCCTCTGCTACCAAGTAATTTTAAAATTCAAACCGTTAAAAAAAAAAAAAAAATATCGGATGAATGCATGTTATAATGTGTCACTTCTTAAGCCAAGTAAGCCTATATGTCAAAGCCAAGTAAGCCTATATGTCAAATAAAACAAGGAAAAGCCAAATTGTTCAAGTTTGTATTGACGAAAATGAAAACGTCATGTACAAATGTTTCAGCACCACGGACAGCGACAGGTGATTGACAGTTAAACTTTGCTGATAAGTTTGCCGTTTGTTCGAATTACCAATGTAACTTCATGAATTTCCCCCACATTTTTAACCCCCACAGCAGAGTTGGTTTTAACCCGGGGCAGGTCCTGCAGCACACAACCATCAATGCAGTTTATGCGTTAGGTGCAGGGCCTGCCACAAATTGTATGTGGGGGAGACAAGAAATGCACATTATTTAAGGATCAAGCAACACAAGTAACTTTTAAATAAGGGTGATGGCACAACTGTTTTATATGCACATTTTAAACTCCATGGCTCTCAAAATGTTCAGAGCATGGGCCTGAACCTTTTAAACCCCCTGCTTTCTTTTCTCTTCTTTAGTATCGCCTTTGTTTTCTCATTTATATGACTTTTTTATTGCTTATTATTATTTACAGGGCTTGACATTAACTTTTTGAGGCACTTGTCCTTCGGACAAGTACATTAACGTTTCACTTGTCCATGCATAAAAGTCACTTGTATGGGTAAAGATTCATCATTTTATAAAACTAATTGTGTTTTGTTAATGCAGAATTTGAACAAACCATTGAAAGCATCCAAACACTATCAACATTAATACAATTCTGTTGAAACAGTAGAAACAAACGTGCCCCAACAATAGATTTCCCATTCAACAAGAAAAAAAGATCTCCAGACTCCATAATACAAAGTAATATGTTGCACACCGTGTGCAGAAGTTAATATATTGAGATTCTAAGTCAGTATTTTAAAGTTTGTCATTACTTTCAGATTCCTAGTCAATATTCTAAGTTACTAAGTCAATATATTGAGATACTAAGTCCATACTTTGAGATATTGAGTCAATATATTGAGATTGTAAGTCAATATTTTAAATGTTCTTATTGGTTTGAGATTCTTTGTCAATATTCTGAGTTACTAAGTCAATATATTGAGATACTAAGTCAATATTTTGAGTTAAATCAATATATTGAGATACTGAACCAATATAGTGAGATATTAAGTCAATATATTGAGATACTAAGCCAATATTTTGAGATAAGTCAATATATTTAGATACTAAGTCAATATTTGAGATACTGAACAATATAGTGAGATATTAAGTCAATATTGAGATACTAAGTCAATATTTTGAGATAAATTAATATATTGAGATACTGAACAATATAGTGAGATATTAAGTCAATATTGAGATACTAAGCCAATATATTGAGATTGAGAAGTCAATATTTGACATTTTCTCATTACTTTGAGATTCTTAGTTTATATTCTGAGATACTAAGTCAATATTTTGACCAGAGGTAGTGGTGACTTGAACTTCTACTGTATCTAAAATAATTTTGTAGACCTAACAATGGATTTTGCCACAAAATGTTCTACCCGGCAGAGGCTGATTTACCAAAAGGATCCTTTTAAAAAGGTGTAGCTACTTTACAGTTGATTATAACCTGATATTTAATCTGCATATTTTTTTTATTATTTTTTTTCAAAAAGGAGCAAAAAAAAACGACATTATAGAACGGCTTGTTTATTGCTAAGGCAAAATTAAATGATTTATTAAAAATGTAACAACAATAACTTATAAAAATAACTTATCTCACCAGTAAGTTCCTGTTAAACGACAAAAACAACCACTGGATAGTAAAAGGGTATTTCACAACAACTTTGAATGCAGCACGACGCTGGCGGGGCGAATTTCAAGTGAACGCAACATCTGTGTTTTGCCGACAACAGCAGCGGCACACTGCCATATGTTCCTCTCCAGTGAAATACAGACACACTTTTACACCGTTTAGCTGTCAGCATTTTAACTGTTTACTCCAGCTGCTAGCTAACGATAGGCTAACGTCACTTGCTGTTGAGTGTAGTGTTAACTAGCCTAACATGCGGCAATGTTTAGGTTGCCTCTAACGTCCGTTTTCGGAGCATCCGAGAGAAGCGCAGGCATTTCAGTGGCACCGCGTTGAAATTCGGTCCGGTAGATAGCGGTGGTTAAGGCACCGGTGCCGTATTAGCACCGGGTCTCTCCTTTTCTGTCAACGATGTGGCGAGGAGGTAACGTTAAGGCGGAGTTAGCAAGCTAACGTTAGCTAACTAACACCGGCAGGTTCCCCGTGCTTTCATGCTGCATTGCTTACAGAGAACGAGCTGAACAGCGGGCTGGGTCTAACGTTAGCGGTCCGCTGACCGGGATTGCGGGGAAAGAAATTATCGTTTCAAATCGGTAACATAGACGTAATGAGTGGCACATGACGTGAACTAACATGGCATTTTAGTTTGTTTGAGTTTTAACTTGTCCAGTCAGTGGGACAAGTAAATTTCTCTTCCACTTGCCCTACAAAAAATCCACTTGTCCCGGACAAGCGGAAAAGCCTTAATGTCGAGCCCTGATTTATATTAAATAATTACTGAGTTTTGTCTTAATATTTCCATATTTATATCTTTTATAGCATGCTTTTTAGTTGTATTATTATTTCCTTTTTGGGGGTTAATTTCCACGTGAAGAGGGGGTCCTACCTAAAATGTTTTTATGGGTTTTCTTAATAAATATTTTAGAGATGCCTTGGTTGTGTGGTGGTTTGGGGTTTTTGTTTCCAGTTCTCTAGTTCTTTTGTGTGTTTCTCTGTTGGCTCTGCCTCTGTCTCCTGTGTTTTCTCCTCCTCCTGCCTGCTACTGCCAGCTGACTGCGCACACCCGGTCATCATTCCATATCACCGTTCTCCCGCCACGCACACCTGCCTGCCATCTACAATCAAGCTCAGTACTTCAACCCCGGCTCCATTCACCACCTTCGCTGGATCATTGTCTCTGCCGCTCTGGTGACACTAGATACAAGCTCTCTGAACATCTGTAGACATATCTGTCGTTTTCCTGTGCCTGTCCTCACTTCTCTCGCGTCTCTCCCCTGCAGCCATCGTCTCCATGCCTCGCTCCCATCCCCAGTCAACTGGCACGACTCTGTTCTTTCCCCACGGCTCTCCACTTCATCCTACCTTTGCTCCCGCTTCCAGCCTTCCCTCCTTGGATTCTCCCTGCTCCCCGGACTTCTGTGTCTCCTCCTCAGTTTCCTCGGCCCCGGTTTCCCCGCGCTCCCCGAGATCCCTCACCTTCCTATCCCAGTGAGTCCCTCTCCATCCTAGCTTCTGCCCCTGAGTCCCTCGTCCTCCTAGGCTTTGCTCTTGAGTCCCCTAGCTCTCTCGCCATCCTACTCCCTCGCCATCCTACTCCCTCGCCATCCTATCCCAGTAAGCTCCCTCGTCATCCTTCTCCAGCCCTCGTGTCTCCGTTCCTGTTTCTTTGCATCCACCTCCTTACACTTCCCCCCTTCCTTTGTTAAAATAAACCTGATTTTGTTGTTGAACTTTGCGCTTGGGTCTGTTCTGTCCTTCCACTCAACAGAATGATCCAGCCAAACATGGACCCAGCAAAGTTCAAGCCTCTCTTCCACCCCATGGAGTCAGAGGTGGAACGGATGACCTTTTTGTTACGCTCCCTTTACAATGAGGATCCCACCTCAGCCTGGCACCTCATAATGGTTCGCTGGGAAGAGGTAGAGCGGGAACTCTCCCTTCCAGAGCCCAATGACTCACCCACCAGCCTGCCTGTTCCCCCGGCTGCAAACACTCTGGCCATTGGCGCCTCGACGTCCTGCCCGGCCGCCTGAGTGCCCTCGACGTCCAGTTCGGCCAGGGGTTTTGCCTTTGCCGCCGGCCGCCTGAAGTATTCTGCCTTCGCCGCAGGCTGCCAGACGGGTCTCCAGTGCCCTCTGTCCCTCTGTCCCTAGCGCTCATGGTCTGCAGTGCCCTAGGGCCCTCTGCCCCCAGTTCCCCAGAGCCCTAGTGCCCATGGCCCCTGTTCCTGGGTGCCCTCTGTCTGTAGTTTTCCGAGTGCCCACAGTTCCAGGGTCCTCAGCCCCAATCCAATCCACTTTATTTCTATAGCACATTTTACAAACACAAAGTTTTCCAAAGTGCTGCACAGAAAACTCAGAACATACAAACAATTAATATAAAATTATTTAAACCAAAAACAAAAAACATCAGGTTTAAGAATAAACACCACAATGGACCACTTAACTCACTTCTCTCGCGTCTCTCCCCTGCAGCCATCGTCTCCATGCCTCGCTCCCATCCCCAGTCAACTGGCTTCACCACTCTGTTCTTTCCCCACGGCTCTCCACTTCATCCTACCTTCGCTCCCGCTTCCAGCCTTCCCTCCTTGGATTCTCCCTGCTCCTCGGACATCTGTGTCTCCTCCTTAGTTTCCTCAGCCCCGGTTTCCCCGCGCTCCCCGAGATCCCTCGCCTTCCTACACCAGCTAACTCCATTCTCTATCGCTTGGGTCTGTTCTGTCCTTCCAAGCAACAGGTTGTCCTTTATAATTTTTGTTCTGCCTTGTCTATATTTTAATAATAATTTTATTGTGCTTTTTCTCTATTCTTATAATATAATATTTATTATTATTATTATTATTATTATTATTATTATTACACATTGAATTACTTGCCTCAAGATTTTAACATAATACACATGCCATTGGTTTTATGCATGACTAACAGTGTGGTTTTATTGTATGATGTATTTTAGATTATTTATGGTTATTTATTATGTGGCACTTTTACTTTTTAAGCACTTCTACACCTCAGCACTTATTACTAATTTTTAATGGTATGTGTACTGTCACAAACTGGCTCACAGCCTGTGGCAAAAAATGAGGGGACACCAACAACAAGTATAGGCCAATCAAAAAGATGCTTTATTGTAAATCAAAACTATTAACTTTAAACAAAGAAAAAGGGATGAGGTGTAGGAATGTCATAATGTAAGGTGTATGTAAAGTGCATGGATGAGTGAATCTGTATGTGTGTAAATGACTGAGTGGAAATTAAGTCAAACTATAAAGGAACAAACAAAACAGGATCATAACTGGAGGAGCAGAGAGAGAGAAGAGTGGTTAGAAGCAGCTTAAATACTCTGGGCCCAGGTGGCTCCAATCACTAACAACCCTCCTCTGCCTGCAGGAGGAACCTCCCCTGCACTGCAGAGGTGGGGTCGTAACAGTACTTTATGACCTCAAAGGCAAGTAATTCAGATAGTATTTTAGACTTTTTAATTGTTTTTATTCCTTTTTAATGGGCAGATAGATTGGGATACAATTGTTTTTGTATTGCAACGCCAGGGCATTTATTTTCATAAACTCTCTCTCTATATATTTTTTTATTTAGTAATGTCTCCAGGAGAGAGGCCCGGGCAGGTGTGGAGTAGACCTTTTATTTAAAGTTGTATTCTCCCACTGTCCGTCCTGTCCAGTGGTTCTTTTAACCTGCTTTTAATATCCCTCTTTCTTTTAAACAGCTTTTATATAACCAAACTTGGTCTTTTAAGGAGGTTTTTAAGTGTTTTAATCACACCAGTGGTCCCCCCGGGCATTGTGTTTTAACCCAAATCTAACCCTAACTCCTAACTTTAAATTTTCATGACAAAACCGAATGACACAGAAGCGTTATGTCATAAACGTTTATGACTTGTTTATAATGTTTATGACACGTTCATGACAGTGTCATGTCACTCTTATTTAGATACCTTCAAGTAAAGTGTTACCAAAAATGTTTTATGTTCAAACAACCAAACTAACAGATGTATATCTCTTTTACTTTAACTTTGTTAAATAATGCAATCTTAAATCATGATAATATGGACAATACAAAGCAAAATAAACTTCATTTTCGATTTCATTGAAATCACATGAATAACACTTTCTTCCTCACTGGTGCCGGACCAACATCCTGTTTCAATATGGAGAGGGAATATTCCAGACCTGAGCACACACAAATCTTTTCACCTTGCACAGATTATATTTTACAGATTTCTCAATACCAAACTCATTTTTCATCATACTTGAAGTTCTACATTTTGGTTCTGTTCTAAATCTCTTTAAACTGCTGAAAAAAGTTCCCCGCCATCCACACCTTGCCCTCACTGATTGCCACACCTGTAGATATACCTAATTCACTGTGACATACCACACCCAATGCAATACTCCCCCAAGTGGCTAAAATAAATATTAACTAAATTAACCTAACCAAAAAGTGGATATAAATGGCTCCTACAACCACAACACATTCTTCTCCTCCCTCCCTCCAGCCTCTCTAACTGTGAGTACCAGCAGCTCTCAGATGTTTGAAGGACAGTCTGTCTCTCTGAGCTGTGAGGAGGACGACAGCTCTGCTGGATGGACTCTGAGGAGGAACACAAGTGATAAAACCGGGACAGAGTGTGGAGTTGGCTGGGGAAAACCTGTTGATTCTTCCTGCATCATCAGCTACATGGTCCCATCCCACAGTGGAGTTTACTGGTGTGAGTCCAGAGAGGGAGCAACCAGTAACAGCATCACCATCACTGTCACTGGTAAGATCAGACTGTGGAGTCAGTATTGATGAAGCTGTGTGTGAATGGATGACATGCTGTAGTTTGTCTCTGTGTTGAGGTGGACCAGTGATCCTGCAGAGTCCTGTCCTCCCTGTGATGGAGGGAGAAGACCTCACTCTGACCTGTAAAACAAAGTGGTCCTCCAACCTCCCAGCTGATTTCTATAAAGATGGATCCTTCATCAGGACTGAGCCTGCAGGTCACATGACCATCCCCCATGTTTCCAAGTCTGATGAAGGCCTCTACAAGTGTCTCATCAGGAGAGTTGGAGAGTCTCCATCCAGCTGGGTCTCTGTCACAGGTGAGGAAGTTACCTTTGATTTCAGGAGTTCATTCATCCAGATATTCACCTGACAGCTGATCTCTCTACAGAGAAACCAAAGACCACAAGCCAATCTCCGAGCTCTCTGCCGCCCCCTGATACCTCATCTCCGCCCCCGACCTCAGACCTCCTCCACCTTGTGGTCAGACTTGTCGTCCACCTGGTGGTGTTCTGTCCGTACTGCATCTCCACTTTCATCATGGTGTCTTTATATCGGCACAGGGCCACAGGTAACACTCTGAATCATTCACTGACCATACAATCAATCAATCAATCAATCAATCTCATACCACCACTCAGGTGTTGATCAGTTAACAGCTGATCAATTATCTACATTTTCTTTCTAACCTGTTCTGACTGTAGGAAATGACCTGCCTGTCTCCGTGGTGATGACCCCACCCAGCCAGGCTGAGGAGGGATTGGATGAAGGCTATGAAAATGTCACCACGGAGCATCACTTCTGAACTGATCTGACAAGAAGCTCAAATGTTTCAAGTCATCATAAAAAATATATATTTCATATCGGCAAGAAAGAAAGAAAGAAAGCTTCCCTGTGGTTCTCCACATGTTCTAGTTTGACCTGTAGATGGAGGATGTTAATGACTGCATGCAATTGACTGTAGTTTGAGTGAAGTGTACAAGATTCAACATGTGTAATCAGCATTGACATATATATAAAGGACCAACAGATCCCGTTGCTCTGGACGGAGACCAGTGAAGGCTATTAGAAGCACTTTTCCGGTGCTGGCTGAGTGTTACTGAGCAGCCTCCAACTGAGCTCGAAGACGTAGATGTGACGTGAACAACGTGTCTGAAAGTGTGAAGTCTTCTGGTAGCTGTGAGAGAGAAATCTCAATCATTCCCAATCTTACAGAGACGGAGAGTGTAGGTATATGTAAGGAGATAACATAGGCACGGGCTAATTACTGCTAACTAAAATGCTAGTTAGGGGTCCAAGCCCGAGGGGGCATGGGAACCGCATAATGCAAGGCAACACGGTTCACATATCCAGCGGAGCTGTGGAACCCTATTGTTTTTCTACTGATCATTTTTCTCCGCCTAAAACCCTGACTACAGCCTAAACCGTACGTGTTGTGGGGTTGCCGTTTTCAGGACTGGTCCGAAACTCTGCAAGGACCTCAGGCGCAAATATTGACCCACTTCCACCACTAGGTGGCGCTATAGCAGAAAAAAGGCGTTTGTCCCTATAACTCCCACACCGTACACCAGACATTTAAAAACCATATATCCACGTGTTCCCTGGATCCCACTGAATCACGTGATATAGGCCACGCCCATTTCCGCCTAGACTTTTATTCGTGAAAAATCTCGATTTATCAAAAACCTACTTTTTCGATCTCCTCCTAGACCGTGCAACCGATCTGCACGAAACGTGGATGGTAGCATCTCCAGACCGACCTGACAAAAAGTTAGTAAAACGAATTTTTATACGATAAAAATTGTGCATATTACGCACAAACACATTTTTGTAGCTAACTATTAAAACACCAACTTTGCCATATCTCAGCCAAAATAAATGCTATCAAAGGCCAGACTTTATATTCTTGTTTGACATGACCCTCTGGAGGTCCCCCACTCGTTTTACGAAAATTGGTCACTAGGGGGCGCAACAAGTACAAAAAGTTTATATCTCATGAACGGCTCATCCGATTTTTACAAAATTTGATGGGTACAATCTAGAGACACTCCTGAGGCCATCTCTAGAGTGGGGTACTGAGGGGTCAAAGTGGGCGTGGCCTATGGGACCCAAGTCTAGATTCACCACTTACACTAATGTGAACAACTTTAAATTTACAGGGTAGATAGACAATGGGTCATGGACCACATCTACCAAAAATTACACATGTGGACCACTAGGTGGCGCTATAATGTTTTTGCCTTTAACTCCCACATTACACAACACACATTAGAAATCCTTACATCCACGTATTCCTTCAATCAAGCTGAATCACATGATATAGGCCGCGCCCATTTCTGCTTAAAATCATTTTCGCAATATCGCGCAATGTGCAAAACCAACTTTTTTGAACTTGTCCTAGACCGTGCGACGGATCAGCATGAACCTTGGTAGGTAGCATCTCCAGATGTACCTGACCAAAAGTTACTCAAGGAATTTTGCTACGTTAAAGTGTGCGCATTTGACGACCAAACTAATTTTCCTAGCTAGTTACCACACACGTATCATATCATATCTTGGCCAAATTAAATGTCATCAGCAAAGAACTTGAGATCATTGTTCAACATCCCACTACGATGCTCTTTACCAAATTTGGCGAAAATTGAACTTTAGGGGGTGCTATAAGCAACGTTAATTTGTTTTGGCCAATAACGCAATGCATTTAAATGGGAAATTTGCAATTACAATATCTCTGCCACAGTAAATGCAATCAACATGCAACTTGTGGTGCTCGTTCGGCATGCCGCTCTGAGGCTCTGTAGCAAATTTGGCGAAGATCGGCCATTAGGGGGCGCTATAATCAACGTAGATGAGTTTTGGCCCTTTTACTCAATATGTTAATGGTATATTTGCAGTGGAAATGTACCACAGACCTTGTAGCTCACTCAATATTTACTAATGTTTGCCTCGTACTGTGGTGGCAAATTTTATTTTAACCATTTATTTAATGGTATTAACCATTGGTTTGATTGTTTTATAATGCCACAACATTTAGCTTCTTCATGTGTAGATTCAAAAGGCTCCAAGTGAAATAGTTGGCAACCGTGAACTATAGCCTAGTAGAATTATTTAGTTCTACTAGCCTGAACCTTCTCACATTTTTGACTTTTTGCTTAGATAGAAGTGGAGAAGGCCGATGACTGTTTACCACAGTGAGAACTACGTAGGTTTCTGTCTCCTGAGATAAGCAGGTGTTTAGTCTAATGTAGGAGACACAGGAGCAGAATGGAAGGTTGTAAAATCATTTGACTGTCTATGGGATTTTTTAGAAAAGTGGCAGCATGCTAAAGATATTTGAAGAGGGGTGGCTTAATGAGAGTTTCTTCACTATAAGATGTCTTGATTTTTAGGTTTCTAGTTAGGAAAGACATTTTCAGTTGTGCTGTGTGTGCCTTTGAAACTGTGTTTTCTCCATTTGCAAATGTAAATAAATACTCAAAGACCAAACTTTGGTTTAATTCTCAAACGGT
Source organism: Perca flavescens (assembly GCF_004354835.1). Lineage (NCBI taxonomy): Eukaryota > Metazoa > Chordata > Actinopteri > Perciformes > Percidae > Perca > Perca flavescens. The sequence continues at coordinate 4,046,268 of NC_041349.1, forward strand.
CGTTATTCGTTTTCATTTGATCATGGATATTTCTAAACGCTGCTGCTTCAAAGGAAAACTTCCATCACAATTTGGCGTTGTCGGCAGAGTGACTACTTTGAAGAATCTAAAATATAAGACATGTTTTCAGTTATTAAACACATTTTGTTAAGTACATAATTCCATATGTATTCATTCATAGTTTTGATGCCTTCAGTGAGAATCTACAATGTACATAGTCATGAAAATAAAGAAACAAATTGAATGAGAAGGTGTGTCCAAACTTTTGGCCTGTACTGTATGCTGTAATTAAGTGTTGTGGTATGAAATCATCTAGCTATTGTGTTACTAAATGTAGCCGTTAGCATTAGCACAATTTCCATTAGCATTGCTTTCGTAGCCTACTGTTAGCTTTGCATGTGAAATAATTCGTTGAGACAAGCTACCGCTAATTCGCCGTGAAATAGTGTATGGACCTGCTTGCTCAGTTAATGTATTTGATTCAGGAGAAGGACATTTATGACTGTAAAAGAGAGAGGATCGGGGAAGCTCCATGGGACCACACAGAGCGATCTTCCATCCTGCTGGTGTGATGTAGACTGTCGCTGCTGTTTTCTGTTCCAGTGATTTTCCTGCTGTGGTTTCTCCGGTGCTCTGCCTGCTGCCATTGCCAAGTTTGCCTTTTTCATATATTCCCTTGACTATCACCAGGATTCGTGAGTACTGAGTATATTGCACGTGCATTTTATTGTATTGGTTGTGTAAACAAGTGAAAAGGCCGTCACAGCGTAGGCACTATAGAAACTGAAGGAATTATTATTATGGCAAATGAATTGCCTTTTTGAGGGGCTTAACATGGTCAGAAACTCACTAAAATTGGCAATCGCATCAAGTCTGGTGAAAATTTACGTATTTTACGGGTTTCCGGAATAGCCGCACAAAAATGGCTCGCTAGCGCCTCCTACGTGAGGACAAATGAGGACAAATAAAGGCCGATATTTACTTAAAGTCATAGCGCCCCCTAGTGGCAACAGGAAGTAGGACTAAAAGTCAAGGTGCTATACTTTAACGAACTCCTCCTAGAGATTTCATCCGATGAACAAAGAAGTTGTTGTAACTTGAGTGTACGTTGTCGTATGTGCCCGAAATTTCTCACAAATCACAAGGGTCCAGGCCTGAGGACACCTACAGGCCAAAATTGACTTTTGGTGATAGCGCCCCCCGCTGGCAACAGGAAATGCGCCCAAACATCAACCGATTTACATGAAACTTAGAATGTGTGGTCTACATGTGATACTGAGCCGCCCCCTATAATATAATCACGCCCATTTACGCAGGCCACGCCCCCTTTCATAACATTTGGAACGTTTAAGGTAGAGTCTTGTGTGAGGTATCATTGAACTCAGCAGAGACTTCCTTCTTCATTGGTGATGGTTTGGCCCGCCCCCTATGTTCAAACCACGCCCCCTTTCATAAATGCTGACCCATCTAAGGTAGAGTTTTATGTGAGGTACCAACGAACTCAGCAGAGATTTCCTCATTCATTGGTCATGGTTTGCCCGCCCCCTATATATAAGCCACGCCCCCTTTATAACCAATGACCCGTTTGATGTAGACCCTTGTGTGAGATATCATTGAACTCAGCAGAGACTTCCTTTTTAATTGGCGATGGTTTGACCCGCCCCCTATGCTTTAGCCACGCCCCTTTTCACAGCTAATGAACCGTATGACATAGAGTCTTGAGTGAGGTATCGTTGAACTCGGCGGGGAGTTCCTCTTTCATTGTTGACGATTTGCGGTGTCTAAGCGGCGCGCAAATGCACGGTCGCAAGGCCCGACGCGCAGATGCGCGAGGGCCCGTCCATCGCTGCTCGCAGCTTTAATTAGGGCCCGAGCGCCGACAGCGGCGAAGGCCCTATTGAAACTCAAGGAATTATTGTTTCTTTCTATTCTTTTCCCGTCAAATGAATTGCCTTTTTGAGGGGCTTAACATATTCAAAAACTCACCAAATTTGGCGGTCACATCAAGTCTCGTGAAAATTTACGTATTTTAAGGGTTTTGGGAAAAGGCGCGCAAAAATAGCGCCCCCTATAAAGTTAAGAAAATTGAGCCCCCGCAGTGCGTTTAACGTAGACTCACGAAACTTGGTACACATATGTAGCATGTCAAGATACAGCTTGATATTTTTAGTAATGCATGGAATAAAAATGAATTAAAATGCTTAAAATGACTTATTATTACAACTTAACCATAGTGTTTGAATGTGTTGAGGGATCCGACACCTGCTGTTCCTGTGTCACGGTAAGTCTCCTGAAAGTTGACATGTTTTTAAATCCCATCCAGTGATGTGATAAGTCAAATGAAGTATGAGACACGTATGTTTAACTGGTTGCTATAGATAGAGTGCTGGTGGGTGTTTTTTCCATAAAGATATGAAAGTAGAGGAAAGAATTCATATATCTAGCCATCTTCGGGTCAACTCCGCTTACTGGAATTAAAATAAATGGTGATAGTGCTGTATGCTGCCATAATAATTTTAATTTAGTTTTTATTGAGCTATAACTAATTCTTATTTAACTGACTGTATACAAGACAGCTGTGACTGTCTAAAATTGTACCAAAACTAGCATTTTTTTGTAGTAAATAAATAAGACAAACTTATTTAGGTTTGATTGTTGCATGCACTTTACAGAAACTATTAATCCTTTTTGTCAAGAAGATTTTGAGAGTTGTCAGATTTTCTGGTAAGCTACTCTTTGGTTCCTAGTAGTTGAATTAAGAGTACAGTATATTTGGAAATCTGCTTACTCTTTATGTTAACTCCTCTCTTGGTCTTGTAGTAATAGACAGGTATTTGCAGCAATTAAATATCACCATATCTGAAACCCTTTTAACAATAGACCCAGATAAAATGTACAATAAAAGGCAAATGTGATGCCATTAGGTTCTTAGTGTGACAGTGTTTAGTCAGTTTTTAGTGTGACAGTGCTTATTAAATTTAAGCAGGTAATAATGAAAATAGCTCCTCACCACTTTTTATTAGATTTTTGGAAGGATGATTTGGATTGATTCATTAAATAAAGTATGAGTAGCCAGTGCCTACTGATGTCTGGCAATACAAAATTAACATACTACAAAGTTGTGCATTTTCTTTGGGCTACTCAAACAAGCTGCAAAGGAGATCCGTGTTGATTAGTGTTGCCTGACCTCCTTCTTTACTGATTGGGTGATTAGAGTTCAAATCTATTGGCTGTGAAAACCACAGGGCGGAGTTGATTATCAAATCGCCACAAGGTGTCTAATAAGCCTCTGGTGGCGTTTATTAAACGCCTGGTGACGTCACACGCGTGGTGGCGTTTATTAAAAGCCAGGTGGTGTTTATTAGACGTGTAGTGGCGTTTAATAAACGCCAGGTTGGCGTTTAATAAACGCCAGGTGGCGCCAAAAATGGCGTTCAAAACGCAGTGCGAATTGTGACGAATTGTGACCCTTTTGACTTTCCATACTCTTGTCTCTTGACCTCCGGTCTATGGGAGCCGGAGTTAGAACGCTGGAAGCCCAATCATGGCTCGGCATTCAATCTAGGTCATGCGGCGTTCAATCTACATTTGCTTGAGCCAGTTACAATTCCATGGTACAAGACCCGCCTACCCTTTTAGCAAATGAGCTGAGGATTCCATAGACATATTGAAAGGCATTGTCATTTTAACCCTGTGATGGCTGGCTCCTTGTTTCAGCACAAACAATTGACTGTTTTCATGCAGAGCACTCCCTGAGCAATTAATAATTACTTATTTCTATATTTTTATGTAAATAGTTATCTCAAGTATGTGTGTGATTGATGTGGGTGTGTTTGTGTATTTGATAAGTGTTATATTTTGTAGTTTTTTTGCTTTTTTCTTTGTACTTTTCATATGGAAATCAGAAAAACGCACAGACCTATCTGTAGAAAAAAAATCATATAATATCCATTTTTGAGTCTTTTGGCTTCTGTATTTTTTCTGTAGTAAGTTGAGACATGTGGCTATGGCCTTATGCATGTCTGTATCTCACCAGATGTGTTTACAGCAGTGTATTTTAATAATTTTACAGATGTATGACTTGGACGGAAATAAAAACCTCCATTCTAGCCTCTGTAACTCTGTGTCAGTAAGGCCTAGAATCACCCTGACACATAACAAAAGTAGACAAAAGTTGAGTGTTTCCTTTCCAATGATGTCAGCACACCCCAGAGTGTCAAAGTATATGGGAACTGAACCACTTTTAAATTGGGTATGACGTTTAGACCCAAAAGCTTGGAAATTCAAGTGATTTATAATTAAAGCGTAACTCTCGTATTTTTGTTTTTCGGTCAAATAGCCTTTTGAATGGGAGAGCTGGGGGCACTTTTATGCTAGCCTCAAAATAGCTATTTTTAAAACACTAAGAAGGCTTGACACAACATGATACTTTGCTAGAAGTATCACCAGGGGCTCTACACATAAACTACACCAGTGCACATGGGATATACTAAATCCCTGCCGAGGTGGTAGCGGCCGGAAACAACAAGAGCTACGGTGAATCTCTCTTTTTAGTAAACTCTGGGTACACAAACAATGTTCTCAATGCTTTGGTTAAGGTGTAGAGCCCCTGGTGATACTTGGAGCAAAGTCTCATGTTGTGTCGAGTCTTCTTAGTGTTTTAAAAATAGCTATTTTGAGGCTAGCATAAAAGTGCCCCTAGCACTCCCATTCAAAAGGCCATTTGACCAAAAAACAAAAATATGGTAAATCTTAAAAGTGGCGCTTCCGTCCTAAATATGCTTTTAAACCAAAGTTTGACTCGGGTACATTCACAAAAAGACCCTAGGTTGCATTTTCGCGCGAGTTACGCTTTAAGTGTCATTTAGTAAATTATGACACTTTTGTCATTTAAGATGTTAATGTAAATGGACTGCATTTCTATAGTGCTTTTTAATCTTAATGACTACTCAAAGAGTTTAACACACTATTCACACACACATTCACACACTGATGTCTTGCCCAAGGAAACTTGGACATGTAGACTGCAGGGACCTCTGACAACAAAAAAAATGTCTTAGCTGGCCTAATTATCAAATTTGGTTTTGATTATTGGCTGTCATGAGAGCATTTTAATTTTGTCATTAATATTTTCCTTGACCTCAGGTAAAGTGAAACTATTTGGACTTTTCCTGAAGATGTTATAAATGTAAAAAAAAAGACTTGTTTGACCACATTGAATACAGTTACGATGTGATTTACGAGTTTTGGACAGATAACGGGATATTGCTGGTTGAAAGAGCCAGGAGGTGAACAGTTAGAGTCACTCTGAGTCCAGCAGAGGGCAGCGTGGACCAGGGAGACCTTCAGATCTGTTCACAGGGTTGAGGAGGAGGAACCAACAGTAGTCTTTCTTATCAGACCTGTTGCAGTGGGTCAACACTTTGTAACCTGTTTATAGTTATATATATATATATATATATATATATATATATATATATATATATATATATATATATATATATATATTCATAATCCACTGCAGCACTCAGTGTCCAGTTTATTAGGTACAGCTTCAATGAAGTATAATACAACAGTAATGCTATGCATCCTTGAACATTATAACTTTCATGAATAATGTTCAGTTTGTGTTAACTGTGTAATTGTGAGGGTTAAGGTTAGAGTTAGGTGCCTTGAAGTCTACGGTGGAAGTCGATGTTGGGGGCTTAAAACACCATTGATCTTTTGGAGGATGTAGTATGTGTGGCTGTTTAACTGTAATGTGTTACAGTGACAGGTCTTTCTATTTATCAACCCCGTTTATACCAATGAGATAAATAACAAGTAGTAATATGTATATTTTATTAAGAGCCTGAATTTCATATTGTGTATTACAGAAGTTATTTCTAATAACCATCTTATGTTAATGAGTTAACCTTCTGTTGCTGCTCTTGCAAAATGTATTCCAGGCTGTACACGTTCTGTAAGACCAACCCTCTCGTGCAAATGCAACCACACTGCCTACAAACCTCTTCCTAGTGCAGCGTCAGGGAAATTCTCGACACCTCAAGGCTTGTTAGAGAAAAACACAATAGCAGATCACAGCCACCAACTACTCCCTAGTCATAGCGTCGAGGAAATTTTCTAAATATATATTACTATATTATACTGCCAGAGAGAACAGTGTAGTGAGACAAAGACCCCTGCAGATCACCACTCTGTCAGACCCCATGGCTGCATTATTACTCCTGTTGTTCCTTCTGTCTGAAGCAGCTTCTGGTAAATATCAGATTTTATTGTGACAAGATTCATAGACTTTAAAGGTTATTGAATATGCAATGATGTCATCATGTTGAAAGGAAATGTGAATGTGTTTAAACCGACATAAAGTATTATCATTATGATCATCTGTTTAATTTACAGTCAAGTTCAGTTTTTTGTAAGTAAATGTTTGACTTAAAATAATTGTCAAATGTAGGCGTGTATGTGTTTGTATTTAAGTATGAATAGTGCACATTTAATTGTATTTCCTTACACAATAATGGGTTTTTGATTCATAGTGTTGTGTTCAACTTTGTCAGTAAATATAAGAGAGTGTTCTATGGAGTTATATTCCTATCTTTATTCAAGAGCGCATTATTTCAATTTGAGAGCATTTCTCACCAATATTACGTTCAGATGTAATAATTTCACTCAAAACCTTGCTCTCACACTCAAATAGTCACTGCTCGCGCTTGGATTTGCTGTGCTTGTACTCAAACTTTCTGCTTGGACTCAAAACTAGAGTTGAGCAGGATACTCGGCTAAAACGAGTTGTCGTGGAAAGTTTCCTTTGCAGCAGGGGGTAGAGTTTTCAGAGTTTAGTAAAATGAAACAAATAAGACAGTCTGAGACTAGAACCAAGTTGTGTCTTTTGTATTTTATTAAAAAGATATATATTTGCAAATAGGAGCAACATGATTTCACAAAAGGCCGCAGCCCAGTGTGGAGTCAGTTTCTCAAATGAGCGAACAGAACACTATGTAACCATGGATCTGTAACCCAAGTTTATTTACCCCCGCCGTCCGTCGCTTTATTATTAGTATATGTCAATAATGTGCACAGAATGGTCGACGCTCTTTCACCTGCACCCATCAGGAAACGGGAGAAAGCTTTGAAGTGGCACATATCAAGTTACGTACACAACTATGAGGGTGAGTAACATAAATTAAGCACATAGCATATGGCGCTAGCCATAGCTAGCTTAGCTTGATGTCCGTAAACAAATAGATTTTCTTCATACCGGTAGTTTAGCTAGCTAGATTGAATGACATATGACGGACAGTATGTGTGTATTTACAACTGGTATTTAATGACCCACTTTGTATTTTTTCCTTGTTTGGTTAACATTGTTCCTGGGGATTTGGCTAATTTCACGTTAGAGCCAATAGTAAAACCTAAACTGTAATATAACTGAAAGAACACCAGAAACTTGATTGATTGTGTCCGTTTTTGCATCACTGTTGTGTGTTGTTCATCAGAATTTAGTCTTCATTCCTTCATATAAAATGAGTTTGAAAATGATGGATGTCTGTATAAAACGTTGTAATGTTAAGTACAATTTTATTACTATAATAAAAACAGATCTACAAATTTGCTCCTTAAATAGCAGGGTTTTTCTTAATGAATACAAAGCAAACTGAACAGAAAAGAAACAAGCATTTTGTTTTGTTTTGTCTTCTTCCATTTGAGGCTGAAGGGCTCGACCAATGCTGCATCATAGCAGCACAGTGTCTTATCATCAGCCCATGAAAGCTAGAAGTCACCCTGCTGCTCCAGATCTACTTACTGTATGACTGGCTACAGACTACAACCATCTGCAACATCATCAACAGCTGCAATTAAAGTCTCTTGGGGTCATATGGGAGCAGTTGTTCTCCATACTGCATCGTGCACTATATTATTTTTCTGTTTTGTTATATTAGTAGGCTAAAGACTACACTAAGAATCATTACTTAATCACAGTATATATTATTCTGATGTTCACTGTTGACTTGACTCACTGCTATTGATTATACGTCACTTTAGCTTGCTACTACCTCATAACTTTACGTTCGTTGCTCTTGTATAGTTAATTTATCTTCTACTAGTTCTATATACCTCGTATTTAATTCAATTATTCTTAACTTGTGTTGCAATACCTGAATTATCCCTCTTGTGAACACTGGGCTTATCTTTATTTTAGTACATATAACCCTGCTCACAAACTCACCTGTACCTGGGTCTTCTGTTCGCCAGTATCAATGTTCCTGCTACAGTAAATCCTACAGGCAAAGTGTACTGCTTCACAGGAGTATGAACTATACGCTTTTTAGGTTTTGTGTCAAATATTGTGCAGTTTGTTATGAATTACTCATTGTTTTGACAAGGTAAATTAAAGCCGTTTAACAACCTGCAAGTGTCCACTCTGGTAAATTTAATTGTACTGTTTTTTTTTTATAAAGATTACAGAACATGAAAAACAAATATTTTTGCTGTTCCTAGAACATAAAATTCCTAGAACCCTTTTTTTCTTGTGTTCTGACTGGACCAATTTGGGAATTTTTAAATTCCTCTGTACTGCAGTTCTTGTAATTCTTTCAGCTCCTACTTCAGGGCAGGATCTTTTCGCTGTTCCCTTTTCAGCATATGAACCTAGGTCAACGAGGGTCGGGTTTCCGCTACAGACAGACCAACAACAGGACAATTTTAACAATTTTTGCCATCTTATCCATCACTAAATTTCTCTTCTGACAGAGTTTTAGGCGAATTTTCGGTTTGTTTGTTTAAATATCACAACACATGTCCATCATAAGATTAACGGGAACCTGTGGTTAACCGGCCTATTTGGAGTTAAACTCCACAAGAGTGCCCTGCAGGCTTGACAACGTCGCTGCCCGCCGGTCACACACACACATACACAAGACGAAATTTGCCCTGATTGGGAGAAATGAGAGCGAAACGCCGAGGCAAGGGAAACAAAGTTGACGAAAGTTTAACTTTATTCAAATGAGGTCCACTCGACAACCAATCAGGTTCACGTGTTTGTGTTTGGAGGCGGGAGTTACAAAAAAGTCTGAACAGAATGGCGGAGGTTATCAGAGCTGTATCATGAAAATTTGTATGTGATTAAAATGTTTCTACACGAACATTGGTACTTGTATCAACACGAATTGTTATTTATATGACACAAAAACTTAGTCAGGGCACATACACCACTAAATAGACCACCGTATATGTTAGTTTAAACACTCAAACATTTCAGCTAGCCGACAGGCTAATCGCTAGCATGTTCGGACATTGGATTTCATTGTAAGCCTAGCCAGGCAGCTAGGCTACTTGTGCATTTATTTAATTACATGTTTTTTTGATAGATACCTATACTACCTAGCTTCAACACTCTCTGCTAGCTGCCTAGCAGCCGGTGTTCTGTTGCAGTCTTGCATGTTGTTTTCACAACCACGCAAGGTTTTCGCTGTGCGGAAACCTACCGTTAGGGTTTGTTGAGTACTGAATATTTTGTACGTATTGTAGCATTTCATTCATAAAGATTTTAAATAGAGTTTTTAGTTATAGAATTTAATTTTGTGAATGTGAAATTTTGTCTAGATAACAAAAAGATTGATGATGTAATACTGTTTTTGTTGTAGAATGCAGACATCATAAAAAACAAACAGCACGTGTTTGTACAGCAGAGAAAAGTTGACAGAAATGTTAGAGCAGATGTAGTCAGACCTTCCTCCAGGAAGTGGAACATCATGGACACAGACTACTGCAGATATATTGGGCAAAGTCTTTCCAAAAAGTGACAGCTCTAAAATAAGTATATGGTTGTTTCTCAATCTACTCCACAGAAAGAGCAGTCAATATCTTTATCTTTGCAAATAAAAAGTATATATATACTCGTACCACATTGGTCTGTTGTATTCTCTCTACTACTGCAGTACTTTTACAGGGATATATTTATGTATATATTACCATAATGGAATAATAATAATGTATCACCTATTTTGTATTACTATATTTAATGATTGTACGAACGATGACCCAGTGAAACTATGGGTAGCTTGTGTGTGGGTGATCTAAAGTAACGTTTCAATGGTATTTCACAATAAATTTGTTTTTTGAACCAATGATTGTACAAGTGCAAGATTTATTTAAAGATATGAATGCACAATGCAATGTTTTGAACATTGGACAGTCTGTGCTACAAGTGATGACCGTTTTGAGTTTTGTGTCTAGAGTTTTGAAAAATGACATTAAGGTTCTGAAATTAGTAGCAAAGTGATTGTAAAAAACTGTAAAAAAAGAGCAGTTAAAACTTTCCAGTCAAATTTGACCACAAACAGTAAATTCAGGGGGGTAGCAACGAACAGTGTTTAAAGGTTAAGTCTGATTAATGATTCTGCAGAGGCTTCATGCAGAGCTTTCTCCAAAGCTATGTGTGAAGTTTATACTTGTGCGTCAATCTCTTTAAGAGAATAGTGTGTGTGTGTGTGTGTGTGTGTGTGTGTGTGTGTGTGTGTGGTAGAGAGAGTGATTATCTTATGAGTGAGTACCGACAAGATAGGGCCCTTAGAGTCATAGTGAGAGAAACAAACCTGTTCTTTCTGACCACGGTGGGAAATCTGTAGCAGTAGAAGTTAACCCTCTCCTTGATTTCATTTTGTTTATGGAGAAGGAGAACCAGGAAATGTGTCGGGAGAAATGCAACGCTACCAAGCCATGGCCGAGTGCCGTAATGTGTAGTTACATTTTTGAGAGGTTGTATTTCCACATACCTACGTACGTAGCCACAGAGTAGATTAAAATGGTCTTTAGGGGTGTGAGACACTGACTATGAAAGAGATCAGATCTAATATTAAACAATGACTCTTTTTGATAACATTTACTGAAGTATTAGATTTGAACTATTGATGAATCATGTCAACACGTATCTCAGTGAGGAGGTTCTTCATGTGGGAATAAAGTCCTGTGATATCTCTGTTAAGTAACATCCCTTCTGCAGTGCTACACCTGATGGAGGTCTTTTGAAATACCATGACTTTTATTGATCACTATTTATTATTGTTTTTCAGATGTGATTGAGGTAACAGTGGATCCTGGACAGGATGTCATTCTGCCATGTCAGGCTGCAAATTCCAACATCAGAGATGTAAAGTGGACCAGACCTAACCTGAAGCCAGATACCGTCCTCTTATACAGAGATGGACACTTGAATACAGACGACCAGCATCCATCCTTTAAGGACAGGGTGGAGCTGGTGGACAGAGATCTGAAGGTCGGAGATGTGTCTATAATTCTGAAGAATGTGAGAAGCATCGACACTGGAACATATGAGTGTGGAGTTAAAACCGAAGGATCTGACCAAATCAGACCCATCAGAACCGTCCGTCTGCTGGTTCCAGGTGAGGTAGTCTCTCTCAGTGAGTGTTTCTGAGTATCAGGTTGTAGCTGCAGCTCCTCTAGAGTCTCCCATGATGAGTTGGTCCCAGAGAGTCAGACAGAGAGAGAATCAGTTCAAATCATCTTAACATTTAGAGAATATTTTACTTGTGCAAAAGTACTGTAAGAAAAGTTACCTTTAACTTAAAGTACTTCTTACTTTCAATAAACTTTCCTCAAGTAACAACAAAATGACTTGATAATTGACTCTTGAAAAGCGTGCTTAGATAAAAGTAAAAAATAAGTAATTACAATGTTTTGATCGATGATCATTTCAGATATCCAAGAGATAATTCTTCCTTTCCAGAAACAACATTTTAGAAATCTAAAAACAGAATTCTTACATGAAGAATTTCAATTTCAGATATAGTTTAGTTGTTGCTAGTCATCATTTTAATTTCAGATACAGTTTAGTTGTTGCTAGTCATCATTTTAATTTCAGATAAGCAGAATGTTATTTTCAATATCTGATATATATTTTGACTAGTACAAATGTAAAATTAAATAACTACAATTAGACTTATGACTAGAAGATAAGATAAGATAGACTTCATTAATACCACACTGTGGTATTGTAAATGTAAAACACATCAGAATAACACAAATACACATTAAATAGAGATGAGAGAAACATATACAGAAAATGTTATAAGAAAGAGAAAAAATAGAATTTGTTATAATAATAATAATAGTAATAAAAACACTGTAAACACCCTTATGTAAACATACAGTATACTGTATATATACACAGATATACAGATGAGTAAGGTTGTTGTTGTTAAGAAGAAACAGAAATCTCTTGGTCATTCCTGGGACGTCATTTGTACAAGGAAGAATGACGATATGTTCTTTTTGACTAAGAAGAATAGAAATACGGATATCTGCATATATATATATATATATATATATATATATATAGATAAATATCCAGTATAGTTATTAAATGTTAAAACAGCTTGTCTGTGACGTGCTGTGTTGTGATTGGATTTAAACAATAGGAAACAGATGTTTTAAACCCACCGTGGTGCTCTAGTCACACACACATATATAACAGTTTTATATCAATGAGAGCAGCAACACATTTCCTACAGCAGGACACCTGGGGCCTGTTTCACAAGACCAAGATAAGGGATTAAGCCGGGATTTCCTGGTTATCCTGGATGAATTTAGCCTTGACTCGGTTTCACGAAAGCAGAGGCACATAAATCACCATGGAGATTTATTCTGTGCAGCTAGCCTGCTCCCGACCAGGCTAACAGCCAGGCTAACAGCTAGCCTGGTCCTGACCAGGCTAACAGCCAGGATTTATTTAATCCTGGAACCTTTTCTGTTCACTCAGCAGTGGTTTTACCCTTTTGTTATCAGCCTGGATTAAAATACAACAGGTGCATATTGTTGTTCATTTAAGTACTGTTATTATTTAAAGTTGTGACCATTATTTTTTTTTATAATTATAAATTTGTCATTGTTACTGTTATATTGCTGTATGAAGACTGCTGTTCATATTGTTGTAAGAAGTTTGATGAATATATTATGGCAGTTGTTGAGATAATTAGAAAAGGCTAATAAAATTTCAAATGAGTTTTAAATGAAGTCTGTTACTAAGGGCAATACATACAATGCTGTACATTTCTATAGTTCCCCAATGCACCTTAAATTATTTTAGTGTATCATTTCTTTTTTTTATTCTTTAACAATAAGGATCATGTTTGTTCTGCTTCCATGTGCATTGTATTTGGCATTCTTAGCACACAATTTGTGTTGTCCAGTAAACTGGGACTATAATTTGGGAGGATTGTACAATTTTAAGAACATATCCTAACTGTACAATCCTCCCAAATTATAGACTTAGTTCACTGGACCAGTAACTATCTAGTGATGTAGGCTACTGTACATTCATGTAACAACAGGGAGAGGACACCTTAATGGTTTTTGACCTTATATTTTGCCTGGGGGGAAATAACTGATGAATATACTCTGTTCCATTCATGTTTATAGTGTGCATGGAATTTATCACTTTATTATCTTTATAGTTTCTAGATTTTACATTGCAATTTCTTCAGTGTCTTTATTTTCTATGTCCATATATACCAGGGAGCAAGGCATATAATATGTAGAGAAGGAAACTCGTCCTCTATAAAAAATAAAAAAACGCGAGAAAAAGCGTGACAGATAATAGCGGACAGACTAAATGATAGTCTAAAAATATACATTTATGAACTACTGCTCTTAAATGAAACCATTCAATGTGTCACTTGTCATTTGCAAAAACGAACACCTGTACACTTTGCATTAAAAGCGAGTAGTAGAAGTTAATATGACTTAGGAAATTAATATTTTAGCCAGTGAGAGAGAGGGAGGAACAGAGTGAAAGAGATATTTACGCTTCATATTCTAGCGTTATAGAAAATGGATCTTCATGGTAAATTTCCTGAGTAACATTATCTTCTGCTTACTTTTAAGGCAAAGCGTACAATTGTTAATTTGTGCAAATGATTAGTAGCCTAATCATTGAATGGTAGGATTATGACGGTTTCCATTCAGAGCAGTGGTCAGTTAATGTATATATTTAGGCTGCTTACGCATTCAGTCGGTCCGTGATCGTCTGCTACGCTTTCTCTCGCTGTTTCAGTACAGCAGCCGTGTTATTTTCTTTTTATTCAAATTATGTGTTTCACGTCATCATACTTCCACAAGAAGCTGCTGCTCACTCTGTATAAAGTAGCCTATGTACAATGCGTATTCTCCATTTGGCATCAGTAAATCTGTGATCGACCTTGCGGTATTTTGAGGAAAGCCGTGGACGCACATCTATCTGAATTAGTTCAGCCTGGCTCGACCTAGTCGCTCCTCCTCAGCCTGGCTTGGCCTTCGTGAAACGCACCAAGCCAGGATGCACAGATTAGACTAGGTCAAGCCTCGCTTTATCAGTTATCCTGGATTTATATATTCTGCTTTTGTGAAACAGGCCCCAGGAGTCTGTTGTTCTGTTTTAGAGACGCTGACTGAGGAAGAGATCAGATCAGCTGTTCAAATCTAAGGAGATGAGACATGTAGATAGTTAGACCTGAACTATTGATTAGAAATTGACCAGCTTCATGTGTCTCAACAACAACTGTTGACCTTGTGTGAATAAAGTCCTGTCTTATCTCTGTTAATTGACATCCCTTTTGCAGTGTTACACCTGATGGAAGTCTTTAGAAATACCATGACTTTTATTGGTTACTATTGTTTATTATTGTTTTTCAGACGTGATTGTGGTAGCAGTGCCTGGAGATGATGTCACTCTGCCATGTCTGGCTCCTGATTCCTCCATCAGAGTTGTAAAGTGGAGCAGACCTGACTTGGAGCCAGATACCGTCCTCTTCTACAGAGATGGACACTTGAATACAACCGACCAGCATTCATCCTTTAAGGGCAGGGTGGAGCTGTTGGACAGAGAGCTGAAGGACGGAGACGCGTCTTTAATTCTGAAGAATGTGAACAAACACGACGCTGGAATATACAAGTGTCGAGTTATGGCCAGTGATACTGACCCAATCAGAACCATCCGTCTGCAGGTTACAGGTGAGTGAGTCTCTCTCAGTGAGTTTTTCTGAGTATCATGTTGTAGCTGCAGCTCCTCTAGGGTCTCCCATGATGAGTTGGTCCCAGAGAGTCAGAGAATCAGTTCGAAAGATCTGAAAATTTAGAGAAAATTTTACACTTGTAAAGGTATTGTAACAACAAAATGACTCGATAATTAACACTTGAAAAATGTTCTTAGATAAAAGTAAAAAATAAGTCATTACAATGTTTTGATCGATGATCATTTCAGATATCCAAAACATAATTTTTCCTCTCCAGAAACATTTTAGATATCTGAAAACAGAATTATAATGAGGAAGAACTTCAATTTCAGATACAATTTAGTTGTTGCTAGTCATCATTTTAATTTCAGATATCCAGAATGTTATTTTAATAACATTTAATTTTACTTTATTTTTACAATATTTTACTTTTAATAAGTAGGAATTTCATTAAAAAGTTAAAAGTTGACGCTAAACTGAACCGTTGGCTTTAAAAGTTGAAAAATGACAAAATATGTAGAACATTGTGATTTCTGAGTATATTTTCTAACTGATAATGACTCACATATGCAGAAATATGAAACAAATTGTATGAAGAATCTTAAAGCCCAAATGCATTGCACCGCACTGCTGAAAAATCTGGAAAATTGTCAGAGAAGGAAGCTAAACTGCATTACCTTAAAAAGGTAAGAGCTGAAATATTTCTAGAAAAGCTGGAAGCTAAACTTTAATACTGTCAAAAGTGGAAGTTCAAACAAATTGACTAGAAAAGGCTGAAAGAAGAAATACTTTATCAGACATATACACTGCATAGAACAACAACAACAAAAAAGCATCAATCTAGCTGAGATGAGATGTGAAATATAATGCCTGAAAAGAAGGGGGCTGAACAACTTTGCATTGAAAACATAAAATGAAACGCAATTATGACAAGGATGTTGAAAAAAAATAGTTTGATTTGTATTAAGGCATCGAAGAGAGGGAGAGAGGGAGAGACAAAGAGAGAGAAAGAGAAGGAAAGAGAGAGAGAGGGAGAGTGAGAGAGAGAGAGGGAAAGAGAGAAAGAGAGAGAGAGAGATAGAGAGGGAAAGAGAGAGATGGAGAGAGAAAGGACGAGAGGGAGGAGAGAGGTAGGAAGAAGGAGGGATGGAGAGAGAAGGAGAGAGAAAGAGAGAAAAAGAGAGAGAGACAGGGAGAGAGAGAGGGAAAGAGGAAGATAAACAGAGAGATAGAGAGGGGGAGAGAGAGAGGGTGAAAGCGAGAAAGGGATAGAGAGAGAGAGAGAGAGAGGGATAGAGAGGGAGAGAGGCAGAGGGAAAGAAAGAGAGATAGAGAGAGATGGGGGGGACACAGACAGATAAGGAGAGAGACAGACAGACAGACCAGAGGACAGAGACCAGGACATACAAACAGAGACCAGGACAGAGACCAGGACAGAGACCAGGACAGACAGACAGAGACCAGGACAGAGACCAGAGACCAGACAGACAGACAGAGACCAGGACAGAGACCAGAGGACAGAGACCAGAGGACAGAGACCAGAGGACAGAGACCAGGACAGAGACCAGAGGACAGAGACCAGACAGACAGACAGAGACCAGGATAGAGACCAGAGGACAGAGACCAGAGGACAAAGACCAGACAGACAGACAGACAGAGACCAGGACAGAGACCAGAGACCAGACAGACAGACAGAGACCAGGACAGAGACCAGAGGACAGAGACCAGAGGACAGAGACCAGACAGACAGACAGAGACCAGGACAGAGACCAGAGGACAGAGACCAGACAGACAGACAGACAGACAGAGACCAGAGGACAGAGATCAGGACAGACAGACAGACAGATCAGACAGACAGACAGACAGACCAGAACAAGAGAATAGAACAGAGAAGACATACAGAGAGAAGTGGAAGGCCAAATCTATACCCTACTGTTCATATTACTGCCTGTAGTATCTGTATAGACTACTGTTCATATTACTGCCTGTAGTATCTGTATAGACTACTGTTCATATTACTGCCTGTAGTATCAGTATAGACTACTGTTCATATTACTGCCTGTAGTATCAGTATACCCTACTGTTCATATTACTGCCTGTAGTATCAGTATAGACAACATTTCATATTACTGCCTGTAGTATCAGTATAGACTACTGTTCATATTACTGCCTGTAGTATCAGTATAGACTACTGTTCATATTACTGCCTGCAGTATCTGTATAGACTACTGTTCATATTACTGCCTGTAGTATCAGTATAGACTACTGTTCATATTACTGCCTGTAGTATTTGTATAGACTACTGTTCATATTACTGTCTGTAGTATCTGTATAGACTACTGTTCATATTACTGCCTGTAGTATCTGTACAGACTACTGTTCATATTACTGCCTGTAGTATCTGTATAGACTACTGTTCATATTGCTGCCTGTAGTATCTGGGTGTGTCTGTGAAAGTGTTGTCATGGTAACTGCCAGTGGATATGTTTACATCCTTTGAAGTCTAATCAGTTAACGAGCAACACCAGCTGAAACTGTCAGCTGGGCCAAACTGCAACTCAGAGACCCTGAGAGCGAGCTCTCAAATAAAGGCTCAAACTGGCAAAACGATGACTGCTATCAGTCAAATGACGTCATCCTGAGCACCACAAGGCCTTTATGAACGTATCGGTATAACATTTATGTGGATAAACTTAGAAATGTGGGCATATCAGCGATTTAAAAAAGTGGTTCGTTCAGAGTTTCGCTGGAAAATATGCAGGACGTTTACCATTGCAGTCAATGGAGAAAAATTTGGAACTGTTGTCATTTGGAAGCTCAGTGAGCCAAAAGTAAAAGGTGTATCACAAAACTGAGCACATTGTCTGAAACTAGACAAAAATACCTACGTTTTGATGTATAAATTGTGTAAAGTAGATATTGTGGGCATGAGAGCAATTTATAGAGAAGGAACTGAGATAATTGTTTTGAGGCTTTGTGTAGCTGTGACATCATCCACTCTAAGCTGACCCATACACACTCATTAGAAACGCAGAAAAATCCTGAAAAGATCACTAAACTTAAACAGCTTTTTCACAGAAACTGTAAAAGATATCAAACTGAAAAGATACGTTTGGATAGCTGAATATTTTATGAACATTTTAAAGTTTGTTTGGCGTCTGTAGGTGAAAGTATGAAGGAGCTGAAACTTTTGGGAGCGGAAGAAGATTTTAAGGAGTTGAAGCATGCTCTCATTCACTTCCTTCTGTGCTGCTGCCCCACGTCTTTGATAATCATCCCAATAAAAATCCACGGAGCGGCGGTGGTGTGGCTATGTCCTCCAGTTACTGAAGGCTAGCTTTAGCTTGTACTTGGAGCAGCAAGTTCATCTGCCTGTTTCCCCTCTTTCTGTCTGTCTCGTTCTTTCCAACTCTTGTGAGGCTAGTTCTTCATCTGTATACGTGTTCGAATAAATAAGGACGACCATCAAACTCAAAAGGCTCTTCTGTGTGTTGTATATCTGCTATATTCTTCATACTCCAAGCTTCTTCCCTTATAAACAACTCCGCTCTTCACTCTTTGCACACTACGCTCCAATCTGCACACTACTGTTTACCCCTCCTCTTTTGCTTCTTTTGTTGAGGAAGTAACCACCTTAAATGTGCATTTGACAATTATTCACCTCAATGATACATTAATTCAGTTGAATTAATTAATAAACCCCTGGACTGTAATATTTCAGATGTGTTTGAGCAAGATTTCTGCTCATGTGCAACTGTTAAAATCGGTTTTAAATGTTTTGTAGTGTTCCCTGGCCACAAACAAGTAAGAGCTATTAAAAAGGAGCTCCACAGTATTGAAGGTGAAAGATGTAAACTCTTTGAAATGAAAGACTATGAATTATCATTCTGATAATGATGATGCTGCAGCCTCAGTGGGATTAGTAGGCCTAGTACTTTTTCACCCGTAGGATTGCACCTAAATGAAATAGATTATAGGTTTGATACCATTTCACCAGTAATATTAGGCTATACTTATGATTAATATGATACACCATATTGGAATATTTACTCTAGCAGCAATTCTTTTCCCACACAAATTCTCTCTCTTTTGCAGCAGCCGCTGTGTTGTTTTTTTAACTCGCTGTATGTGCGCATGAGTATTTCCGCCGACCCGTTTATTTGTGGTTGTTACCATGGTGAATCGTAGAATCATGGCTCCATTCATGCTGCCTTTTTATCGTGGTGGTGCACGCGCTTAACTCTGAGTGAACCTACTCTGAGTTTATTGAACCAACTCATATCAGCTGTTCTGAAACCGAAAACTCAGAGTTTCCATCTCAGGGTAAATCAACTCAGACATCAGGGTTAGACTCAGAGTTTGTTAAACCTCCTTCCTGAAATGGGGCCCTGCTGTTCAAATCTAAGGAGATGCTAAGATCTGAACTATTGATTAGAAATTTATCAGCTTCATGTATCAACAACTGTTGACCTTGTGGTAATAAAGTCCTGTGATATCTCTGTTAATTAACATACCTTTTGCAGTGTTACACCTGATGGAGGTCTTTAGAAATACCATGACTTTTATTGGTTACTATTGTTTATTATTTTTTTTCAGATGTGAATGTGGTAAGAGTGCCTGGACAGGATGTCATTCTGCCATGTGAGGCTGCTGATTCCTCCATCAGAGTTGTAAAGTGGACCAGACCTGACCTGAAGCCAGATATCGTCCTCTTATACAGTGATGGACACTTGGAGACATACAACCAGAATCCATCCTTTAAGGACAGGGTGGAGCTGGTGGACAGAGAGCTGAAGGACGGGAATGTGTCTTTAATTCTGAAGAATGTGAGCAGACACGACACTGGAACATACGAGTGTCGAGTTAAAACCGGTGATTCAGGACATACAAAGAGAGACACCGACCCAGACCCAATCAGAACCGTCCATCTGCAGGTTCCAGGTGAGTGAGTCTCTCTCAGTGAGTTTTTCTGAGTTTTATTTTTTTATTTTAGTTTTTCTGAGATATTTTACTCCTGTAAAATCACTGGAAGAAAAGTTACCTTCAACTTAAACAAACCGGGAACTATATTCTCAGAAAAGGCTTGTTAAAAAGCAAATCATTCCGCCCAAGTACTATATTCTTCCGCCTGAGAATATAGTTCCCGGTTTGTTTATGGTTAGAAGATGGCTGTGTCTCATGTTAGTTGTTTTTTGTACATGCTGTGACTCTACAAATCACAACATGTAAATAGGAACATATTGGCGTTATTTTGTCACTTATTCGGAGCAGTCGGCTAGTTGGAACCAGTTACCTGCATGATCTGTGCTGGGCTAAGCTAATGCTGGAACCTACAGACAGCGTTACAGCACGCACGGAGATGAGAAGGGTATGTATCGACTTGTCTAACTCTGGGGGTTACGGTGAATGAACTAAATTCCCAATAAGTAGTACTTCTTACTTTCAATAAACTTTCCTCAAGTAAAAACAAAATTACTCAATAATTGACTCTTAAAAAATGTTCTTAGATAAAAGTAAAAAAGAAGTAATTACAATGTTTTGATCGATGATCATTTCAGATATCCGAAACACATTCTTCCTTTCCAGAAACAACATTTTATGATCAACTTTTTATTATTTTTAGACAAACAGACAAATACAACTGAACAAGAACAACAACCCTCTCCCACCCGCCACCCTCTGCGATTTCAAGAAAACAAAAACAAACAAATCAACAAAAACAAAAAAAGAAATCACGCCTAGTCCCTCTCCTCTAATTCTTATGATGTTGAGGTCATTAGGACTGATACTTGTGCTGCTGCATTTTTCCATAGGTCTATAGTCGATGACTTGGCTTAGTTAATCCTTGCTGTAGAGAGCTCCAGCATAACTATGTCAAGAAAATACGCCAACCACTGTTTTATACAAAGCGAGTGGGGGAGGAGCCAGCGCTGAGCTATCATTTTCTTGGTCGTGGTTGAGCCGGCTAGCCAAATTTTCTTCTGTCTCCCAAGCAGATGTAATTTAGAGTCATCATTAAGTAATAAAACAATCGGGTCAATAGGAAGTCGACATCCTATCACATCAGATATTATTGATGTTGCTTTATTCCAGAACTCATGCACCTGTTCATACTCCCAGACCTTGTGAAGGAAAGTTCCAGTTTGTTCAGGTTGGCAGAACGTGCAATAGGGAGTGAGAATGACTTTAGAGACATATCTCTTCTGAGGAGTCCAATAGGTCCTATGGCATATGATGAAGTGGATCTGCTGGTGATTTGGGTTCTTGGAACAGTGGGAAATGTTGTCCCAAACTGTCTCCCAATTAATTTTGTTCCCCTCCGAACTCAGCTCTTGCTCCCATTTTTTTACTATTGGGAGTTCTCCTATGGATACTTGCATCAGTTTAGCATAAATCCTGGACACTAATCATCTCACAGGAGAATCAACGAACCATTTAATGACTGGGTGCATCTCAAGACTGTTCCCCCATGGTACTCCATAACATTTTAGGGCTGATCTTAAGCGAAGATAAAGGAAGAAGGATGTCCGGGGGACATCAAAGCTAGCTCTCAGGTCTTCAAAACTTAACATACCTTCATCATTGAATAGCTGGTCTAGAGTATAAATACCTCTGTCACTCCACTGGTTATAAACAAAAGGTTTGTTACCAGACATTAAGTGTATGTTGTGCCAAATTGGGGTTTTGAAATGCCACTTATTGGTGTAGCGTAGTTGCTCCTCCACCTGTTTAAAGATGGTCAATGTATTGGTGATAATAAGGCCATAGGCTAGCATACACTTTTTTTTGGACACACCTGTGAAGGCCTGTCTTGCAGGTTTAGACTTCCAGTGAGGTTTTGCTCTATTTCTCTCCATGGAACTGTAGATGAGGGGTCCATCTACACTCTGAGGCCCCGTAGCTGAAAGGCTCTATGGTACACTTTAAGGCTCTATGGTACACTTTAAGGTCAGGGAGGGCCAGGCCTCCCATGTTTGTGGTACGTTGCAGGGTAGAGTATTTTAGCCTGGGTTGTTTATTATTCCAAATATACTGCCGAATTACGGTATCAAGTTTCTTCCAGAAATGTATTGGTGGGAGTAAGGAGATCATTGTACTTAAGAAATTCACACGAGGAACTATGTTCCTTTTAACCACAGCAATCTGCGGCAGCGCAGATGACAAACATCCTTGTCAAGTTTCGGGGCAATAGGAAAAATTGTTGCCAAGATAACGCAACTTTCTGTTTATGGCCGCCTTCCGGTTGGGCTGAGCTAATGAAGGTAAATTGGAAATATGTCCGCAATGAATAGAGCAATATGGGTATTAAATCTGGTGAAGATCGGAGCAACTATGTACAAGTTAAGGCTTTTCACGCATTAGGGGGCGCTATGGAGCCCACTTACAGGTATGGGCCAAATCGCTGTACAGTCTCGCAAAGCTCCCAGGTGTTGGATTTGGGTTCCAATTTTGAGTTTTCGTATATATTGAGGCCGTCAAAAACATGCCCAAGTGCTAAAACCAATTAGGAGGCGCTATAGAGCAACCATACCACTTCCAAGCCTAAATGTGAATGCTGATGAAAGAGTTTACTATTGTGCACATGGCTGCAACATCTTGAGAGTTTTCGTGCATCCTAAAGTCCTCAAACAAGTGTTTGTAAAATGAAGATTTTTAAACGAAAACTAATATTTCAGAAATTATAGAATTTTTTATTTTTTTCTAAAAATAGCACCATGGACTTGAAGATGACCTATGTTCCCTCAAAAGTTGGTATATTAACTTATTACTTTTGTCCAATTTAAGGTGCACGTTAGGGGGCGCTATGTAGCCCCCTGGCAACACCCGAGCCCAATCACTACAGAACTTTGCAATTTTCACCAGTTGTGACATGTATGCAAATTTTTGTGAGTTTTCGTGCATGGTAACCCCCTCAAAAATGCGATGAAGAATTGGGAAAAATAATAATCTGACCAAAAACAATAGGTTCCTTCGCACTTTCAGTGCAAGGCACCATTGGGTGGTCAGTTAAATCCCCTAACCCTCTGAAACCGCAGACCCCCTCCCCTATTTGTAAGATACATGACCACATCAAACGCAGTTTGCGCAAAACTCCATCTCAAAACTACACCTCCTGTCTTATGTCACAGGTTAATTGAAATAGGTCTAGTGAATTCTTATGTTAAACATGAACAATATTATAAACACCTTCAAACAATTTCTGAACTAAGCTGTGTGAAAAACAGACAAATTTAGTTGGAGCAATAAGCAGACTATGAGCTGAACAGACCATATCCCTTATGTTCTTTCAGTCTAGCTTAACTGTTAACAAACATAAACTATAAACTGACCAGCCAGCATTTATCATGTATTTTAAGTCTCATTAAGTGTCCCTTTAAAGCTTAGTTACGAAACTTACATTCATCATATTCCCCTTATTCAGCCCAATTAAGTGTCCTCAAAAGTATAGCTTGTAGACTGAGTAGGCAGCATTCATCATTCCTTACAGTCTGGTAAGATTGGTGATAACAAGACCCGCACTTTCGTGCCTACAGGCGTTCCACCGAGTCACCGCAACAACCGACAAAACGACTTGGCGTCGAAGAAAAAACAAAAGTCCTGGGGTCTCATTTATAAACGTGGCGTACGCACAAAACGGGGTTGAAAATGTGCGTACGCCACTTCCCACGCAAAGGTTGTGATTTATAAAAAACAAACTTGACGGGAGAATGTGCGGTCCTCCACTCAAACTCTGACCCATGCGTACGCACATTTTTGAGACAAAATAGGAATTGGTGATGCAGATGGTGAGGTGGTGAACTGAAGTCAGACTGCAGAAAGTAAATGGAAAAAACGATTACTCGTAATATTTTCAAGTATTGATATGCCTCACGCACATTTTTTCACTCTATATAATCCACGTTACCATGAAGATTAAATCCAGCAGTGTTATTTGCGCTTGTACTTAGTGATACTTGTTCCATAAACACCTTGTAAAATCCAACTTAAATCTTTAATAAAAATGTGTTCTTAATGTTTAATCGGTACTGTCTCGCCGTCACATTGCCCGCTACAGAGCGCATGCAGGAGGAGGGTATAGCCCGACTAAATGGAATACAGGATAGCATAAAATACCCTACCATTAGATAACTGCAGAACACAGAGTAAATAACTAAATATCTGTATTTAAAACTGTGCATATATCATCAAATGTCAAAGTCTGGAAATACAGCCGTTAACCTCTCGCGCAATCTTTACATTTAATGTCTTCATTATCGGTCCTAACTTTAATACTGTTCATATCAAAACCTGCATGAAGAAAAGTGTGTTTGCCTATTAGACTTTCTTTCGTCTTCAAATTGTATCCCGGGGTGGGGATACCACTAGTTGATGCTGTGTTGGCAAGGTGTTAACAATCACAAATTGTTGTAAACAAATACTGTGGTGACCCCCGTGCGTAATGCTGCGTGATGGCACTGCTGGCCCTGCAGGAGGACTACGCTAATGGAAGAATCAAGAGAAAAAGAGACTTCAGGGACCATGACGATGACTGGCTAATATGCCGATTTAGATTTTCTAAAGCTGAGCTCTTGGATCTATGCACTTAATTGGGTCCAGTAGAGAGGGCAACGCGCCGGAACCGTGCCATCCCGGTCTAAATACAGGTCCTCGCCACTCTGGGGGAAACCAGCTGTTTCCAGAGGGAAATGTCAGACAGTTGAGAGTTTTTTTAATATAAATATTATATATAATCTTCATTTTTATCACAAAGGCTTGTTTGGATATAATATATAGTTCTGTTAAATCTTATTATATACATCTGGTATATCGAAGCTGTCCCCGAGTGCCGTAATGCCTGCTGATTTGGACATATTATTAATACAAGTAGTTATAGATGCGGTTTCCCTACACTGTGCAAGAACAGGCCAAAATTATAATTCAATTTGCAGCAATTCCTGAACGTCTGAGAAGCTTTTTGCTTTTTCTCCGCCAGTCATCATGATTCGGTCTAACAACAATGCCAGTGTCATTCATATACTGATCAGCATTCATGAAGTGCTTTGCATTGACTATTTATGGTTAAAAATGGGCGTGTACAGGGCGGGATAAGAGGCTGATCCAGTCCTGTGTTATATCTGTTAATTAACATCCCTTCTGCAGTGTTACACCTGATGGAGGTCTTTTTAAATGCCATGACTTTTATTGATCATTATTGTTTTTCAGACCTGATTGTGGTAGCAGTGCCTGGACAGGATGTCAATCTGTCATGTCAGGCTGCTGATTCCTCACTCAGAGCTGTAAAGTGGAGCAGAGATGACCTGGAGCCAGATACCGTCCTCTTATACAGAGATGGACACTTGGATACAGACCACCAGTATCCATCCTTTAAGGACAGGGTGGAGCTGGTGGACAGAGATCTGAAGGACGGAGAAGTGTCTTTAACTCTGAAGAATGTGAACAAACACGACGCTGGAACATACAAGTGTGAAGTTAAAACCGATGATACTGACCAAATCAGACCCATCAGAACCATCCGTCTGCAGGTTCCAGGTGAGGTAGTCTCTCTCAGTGAGTGTTTCTGAGTATCAGGTTGTAGCTGCAGCTCCTCTAGAGTCTCCCATGATGAGTTGGTCCCAGAGAGTCAGACAGAGAGACAATCAGGTCAAATCATCTCAACATTTAGAGAATATTTTACTCCTGTAAAAGATTTGAAATAAAAGTTACCTTAAACTACTTCTTACTTTCAATAAACTTTCATCAAGTAACAACAAAATGACTTGATAATTGACACTTGAAAAATTTTCTTAGATAAAAGTAAAAAATGAGTCATTACAATGTTTTGATCAATGATCATTTCAGATATCCAAAACATCATTCTTCCTCTCCAGAAACATTTTAGATATCTGAAAACAGAATTCTTAGGAGGAGGAACTTCAATTTCAGATACAATTTAGTTGTTGCTAGTCATCATTTTAATTTCAGATATCCAGAATGTTATCTTAAATATCTGATAAACATGTTGACTAGTAAAAATGTAAAATTAGATAACTACAATTAGAATTCTGACTAGAAGATAAGATAAGAAAGAGTTTATTAATCCCACACTGGAGAAATCCTACAGCAGCTCAAAAGAAATGTAAATGTAAACACATCAGAATAACACAAATACACATTAAATAGACATGAGAGAAAAATATACAGAAAGTATTATACACACACACAACCCAGTCTCACACCAGGTTAGGGTTAGGGTTAGGTCGCCAGGTCGTAAAATAGTCATGTTATTGTGATTTATTGAAACGTTTACAGGTTACGATTTTGACGCTGTATATACCAGTTTAATATCTATGAGAGCAGCAACACATTTCCTACAGCAGGACACCTGGAGTCTGTTGTTCTTTTGTCTCAACGACACCTGTTGACCTTGTGGTAATAAAGTCCTGTGATATCTCTGTTAATTAACATCCCTTCTGCAGTGTTACACCTGGTGGAGGTCTTTTGAAATACCATGACTTTTATTGATTACTATTGTTTATTATGGTTTTTCAGACCTGAATGTGGTAAAAGTGCCTGGAGATGATGTCATTCTGCCATGTCAGGCTGCAAAGTCCAACATCGGAGTTGTAAAGTGGAGCAGACCTGACCTGAAGCCAGATACCGTCCTCTTCTACAGAGATGGACACTTGAATACAGACGACCAGCATTCATCCTTTAAGGGCAGGGTGGAGCTGGTGGACAGAGATCTGAAGGACAGAGACACCTCTTTAATTCTGAAGCATGTGAACAAACACGACGCTGGAATATACAATTGTCGAGTTATAACCGATGATACTGACCCAATCAGAACCATCCGTCTGCAGGTTCCAGGTGAGTGAGTCTCTCTCAATTCAATTCAATTCAATTCAATTCAATTCAATTCAATTTTATTTATAGTATCAAATCATAACAAGAGTTATCTCGAGACACTTTACAGATAGAGTAGGTCTAGACCACACTCTATAATTTACAAAGCCCCAACAATTCCAACAATTACAGTAATTCCCTCAAGAGCAAGCAGTGCGACAGTGGCGAGGAAAAACTCCCTCTTGGGAAGAAACCTCGGACAGACCCAGGCTCTTGGTAGGTGGTGTCTGACGGGCCGGTTGGGGGTGTGATGAACAGTGGTGATAATAGTCACATTAATAATGGAACAGTGACTGGATGTAGCGGGGAGCTGCAGGGTTCAGCAGGAAGCAGCATGACATTGCAGGGCACCGCTGAGCTCGGCAGGGAGTGCAGCAGGACCACGGCGACAGCTGGAACCAGGATCTTGGTGCCAACGTTCTCCAAGGAAATACGCTGGGGGAAAAAACACAAGGACTAAGCTAGGATTAGTAACAAGCATTTCTGGGACTGGATACACACAAATAATAATAGTAAAAGTAAAAGTAATAGAAAGGGAGAGGAGAGAGCAGCTCAGTGTGTCAGAGGAAGGAAGTCCCCCGGCAGTCTAGAACTATAACAGCGTAACTATAACAGCGTAACTAAGAGAGACAGGTCATAAAACTCTCTCAGTGAGTGTTTCTGAGTATCAGGTTGTAGCTGCAGCTCCTCTAGAGTCTCCCATGATGAGTTGGTCCCAGAGAGTCAGACAGAGAGAGAACCAGTTCAAATCATCTTAACATTTAGAGAATATTTTATTCCTGTAAAAGTACTGGAAGAAAAGGTACCTTAAACTTAAAGAACTTCTTATTTTCAATAAACTTTCATCAAGTAACAACAAAATGATGCAATAATTGATACTTGAAAAATGTGCTTAGATAAAAGTAAAAAATAAGTAATTACAATGTTTTGATCAATGATCATTTCAGATATCCAAAACGTTATTCTTCCACTCCAGAAACAACATTTTAGATATCTGAAAACTTGAAGAACTTCAAATTCAGATGCAATTTAGTTGTTGCTAGTCATAATTTTAATTTCTGATATCCAGAATGTTATTTTAAATATCTGATATACATTTTGACTATTACAAATGTAAAGTTAGATAACTACAATTAGACTTATGACTAGAAGATAAGATAAGATAGACTTTATTAATCTCACACTTGGGAAATTCTCAAAAGAAATGTAAACAACAACTGTTGACCTTGTCGGAATAAAGTCCTGTGATATCTCTGTTAATTAACATCCCTTCTGCAGTGTTACACCTGATGGAGGTCTTTTTAAATGCCCTGACTTTTATTGATCACTATTGTTTATTATTGTTTTTCAGACCTGATTGTGGTAGCAGTGCCTGGAGATGAAGTCATTCTGCCATGTCAGACTGCTGATCCCTCCATCAGAGCTGTAGAGTGGACCAGACCTGACCTGGAGCCAGATACCGTCCTCTACAGAAATGGACACTTGTATACATACGACCAGAATCCATCCTTTAAAGACAGGGTGGAGCTGGTGGACAGAGATCTGAAGGACGGAGACGTGTCTTTAATTCTGAAGAATGTGAACAGAATCGACACTGGAATATACGAGTGTGGAGTTAAAACTGGTGATACTGACCAAATCAGACTCATCAGAACCATCTGTCTGCAGGTTCCAGGTGAGTGAGTCTCTCTCAGTGTGTTGTTCTGAGTATCATGTTGTAGCTGAAGCTCCTCTAGAGTCTCCCATGATGAGTCAACACGTTCTCACACTTATCTCGTAAAATATGGGTGCCTTTCTCGTTCATATTGACGCTAAAAGTCCCCTTTATCGCTATAAGTAAACGCGCTTGATCGGGACAATTGCCGTCCCTTTTGACGCAGTTATGTTAAGGAAAAGGTCGTGGATGGGCACACGGTAGAGCCCTGCACGGGCCAAAAACTCCAGCCCTAACCCGGCCCTGGCCCGTGGTGTTCAAGCCCTACCCGACCCCAGCCCGACAACGCCTGCAATTTTTTCAGCCCGAACCCGGCCTGACCCTAGACCAACATCAATCACTTTAAGCTCTCTCTGACGCGCGCTCTTTGACGCGCTCTCTCTCTCTCTCTGACGCGCGTTCTCTGATGCGCGCTGTCTCTGCTACACACGCAAACACACACACGTCACACCTTCTCCATAAACAACATGAAATCAAGGAGAGGACCAACTTTTCCTGCTACAGATTCCCCACCGTGGTCAGAAAACACAGGGGAGACACTTTGTTTCTGTCCCTATGACTCTAGAGTCGCTACTCGCTCCGATCACCGGCACTCTCTCACTTCTCCCTCTACCACACACTCCCCACACACACACATGCGGCTCGACGCACACACCAGCGCACAAGTATAAACATCAGGCCACTTACATAGGCTACGGCGAGAGCTCTGCGTGGAGCCTCCGCACAACTGTAAAACGGCCTTAAGATGGGCACAATGAGGAGAGAAGCTAAAATAAGCCCGAGTCCGACCCGAGCCCGATCTGTTAAAAAAAAAAAAACGGCCCGAGCCCGGCCCGAATGGGCTTGCAGGGCTCTAGCGCACGGTTCTGTGATACGCGGGAGGAAAAAATAAAGCGATTATAGCAAGCGTGACAAGCGGGACGTGAACCCCGCTCTCCTGGGTGAAAGTCCTGTGTTTGTATTTTACGAGTTCGGAATGAGAACGGGTCGGATGAGTTGGTCCCAGAGAGTCAGACAGAGGGAGAATCACTTCAAATCATCTTAACATTTAGAGAATATTTTACTCCTGTACAGGTACTGTAAGAAAAGTTACCTTAAACTTAAAGTACTTCTTACTTTCAATAAACTTTCCTCAAGTAACAACAAAATTACGCAATAATTGACACTTGAAACATGTGCTTAGATAAAAAAGTAAAAAAAGAAGTAATTACAATGTTTTGATCATGATCATTTCAGATATCCAAAACGTCATTCTTCCTTTCCAGAAACAACATTTTAGATATCTGAAAACTTGAAGAACTTCAATTTCAGATACAATTTAGTTGTTGCTAGTCATAATTTTAATTTCAGATATCCAGAATGTTATTTTAAATATCTGATATACATTTTGACTAGTAAAAATGTAAAATTAGATAACTACAATTAGAACTATGACTAGAAGACAAGATAAGAAAGACTTTATTAATCCCACACTGGGGAATCCTACAGCAGCTCAAAAGAAATGTAAAGGTAAACACATCAGAATAACACAAATACACATTAAATAGACATGAGAGAAACATATACAGAAAGTTTTATAAGAAATAGAAAAAATTGAATTAGTTATAAAAATAATAATAAAAATAATAATAGTAGTAATAAAAAAAATGTAAACACCCTTATATAAACATACAGTATACTCTAAATATACACAGATATACAGATGAGTAAGGTTGTTGTTGTTGTTGTTGTTGTTGTTGTTGTTAAGGAAAAACAGAAATCTACAAATCATTTCTTGATATCTGATTTTTTTTCGATATCTGAAATTGAAAACCATGAATAACAAAAGTGACGTCATTTGTCCTAGGAAGAATGACGATATGTTCTTTTTGACTTAGAAGAATAGAAATATGGATATCTGCAATATATATATATATATATATATATATATATATATATATATATATATATATATATATATATATAAATATCCAGTATAGTTATTAAATGTTAAAACAGCTTGCCTGTGACTGTGTGATTGGTGGATTTAAACAATAGGAAACAGATGTTTTAAACCACCTGGTGCTGCAGTTACACACACATATATACCAGTTTTATATCTATGAGAGCAGCAACATATTTCCTACATCAGGACACCTGGAGTCTGTTGTTCTGTTTTAGAGACGCTGACTGAGGAAGAGATCAGATCAGCTGTTCTAATCTAAGGAGATGATAAGACCTGAACTATTGATTAGAAATTGATCAGCTTCACGTGTCTCAACAACAGCTGTTGACCTTGTCGTAATAAAGTCCTGTGTTATCTCTGCACTTCTGTCTGATTAATTAACATACCTTTTGCAGTGTTACACCTGATGGAAGTCTTTAGGAATACCATGACTTTTATTGATTACTATTGTTTATTATTGTTTTTCAGACCTGATTGTGGTAGCAGTGCCTGGACAGGATGTCATTCTGCCATGTGAGGCTGCTGATTCCTCCATCAGAGTTGTAAAGTGGAGCAGAGATGACCTGAAGCCAGATACCGTCCTCTTATACAGTGATGGACACTTGGAGACATACAACCAGCATCCATCCTTTAAGGACAGGGTGGAGCTGGTGGACAGAGATCTGAAGGACGGAGATGTGTCTTTAATTCTGAAGAATGTGAGCAGACACCACGCTGGAACATACAAGTGTGGCGTTAAAACCGGTCATTCAACACAAGACACCAACTCTGACACAATCAGAATCATCAGAATCATCCGTCTGCAGGTTCCAGGTGAGTGAGTCTCTCTCAGTGAGTGTTTCTGAGTATCAGGTTGTAGCTGCAGTTTCTAACATCAGAGAGGATGAAAGCTGCTCCACTATCCACACATCTACTGACTCATATGTTTTATTATCTTCAGGTCCTGAGGATAGAAACTCCTCTCCTGGAGGCCTCATCGTTGGACTGGCAGTAGTTCTGGTTCTTGTAGCTGCTGCAGTGGTTGGTGTCCTGATGTATAGAAGACGTAAGAACAAGAGATCAGGACAACCTGCTGCTGATGAAGCATCAGCTGATAACTTCCTCTGACGTCCTCTGGGGTCCCATGACGAGATGGTCCCAGAGAGACAGATTTGCTGTGAATGAACTTTTATCTTTAGAGAAATAGAATATTTACTCAAGTAAAAGTACTGTTGCTAGGGGCGACCTCTAGCTCCCCCAGTAAGAGCGTGCGCCCCATGTAGGCTGAGTCCTTGGCAGTGGCCGGGGTTCGAGTCCAACCTGCTGCCCCTTAATGCGTGTCATCTCTCTCTCTCTCTCGCTCTCTCTCTCTCTCTCTCCGCCTTTCCTGTATATCCACTGACTGTTCAGACAATATCAACTCAGCAATAATACACAGAAATACTTTGCTCCATTAAACTGATTAAATATAATATTATGTAACAATAATATACTCAAAACTGAACTGTATCTCGGCAAGCTTTTAATAGAAACATTTTCTTTAGTTGTAAATATCAGCAGACGGAGCACCCCCCAGTGTAGAGAGCTCTTCAACATGTCTTCTGTTTGGGTGTTTTGGTAATAATACATTTCATATGGAGGGAATTTTAAATGGTTTTCTGCTGGGTCATATAAAGCCTCGTGCTGCTTGGAATGTTATATTTTCAGCTAATGATTTAAAATCAAATAACATTGAATTGTTTAAACTGAGGAGTTGATGACATTGTGATTATTGTTATTGTAATTATAAAATCATCTGATGCAGCTCAGAATATCTCAGGGGAACATAGAGGACGAGTCAGTCTCTAAATAAGACCTTAAACTGGATTTATTATCTATGAAGTAGTATTACATGATGTTTGCTAAGGACATGTTGTGAAATGTGAACTATACCAAAGTGATGAGCTTTGAAAGCAGTTAATTTTTTAATATGAGTGGATGAAACAATGACGATCAGAGAC
This sequence comes from Perca flavescens, assembly GCF_004354835.1. Classification (NCBI taxonomy): domain Eukaryota; kingdom Metazoa; phylum Chordata; class Actinopteri; order Perciformes; family Percidae; genus Perca; species Perca flavescens. Next base: position 4,078,800 of record NC_041349.1, read on the forward strand.
ATGATGGAAGTTGACAACTCAGTTTTAACATTCAGAAACCTTAATGCGCTTTAAACTTCTTTACTATTTTATCTTATTTTAATAAATACTTTATTTTGCTACTTTTTGATTCTCAAGTTGTTACTTTTATCAATTGCGTTTTATTCTTTGAACACAAATAAAGCCTCTCCAAATATCCACCCTCATATTGTGTGTGTGTGTGTGTGTGTGTGTGTGCTATTAATATTGTAAATGGCCCAATCCCAAAGTCCGGACTCACGGACTTTGATGCGCGTTCTCGCGAAATTCGTAAGGGCTTAGGGTTGTCCCAATGTGGAATTTCAAAGGGCGTGAGGGTTTGAGTACACACTTACCGAGCCCTTTCCGTGAGTCTGCATCGATGCAGACTTCACCAAAGGGAATTACCCACAGTTCAAAGCGTTGTGACGTTTACCGCGGAGACCGTATGGAAATCCGGAAATTATAAAGGTAAACAACAGCATGACACACGGCCACGGAACAGACCAACCTGTTTTCCAGCTTGTAGAACAAAAGCTTGAAATAATGTGGAATCACGCAGCCGTCTCCTGTGCCTTGGCCGTGTGGAAAGCAACAAACTTAAAATGAAAATTCCCAAACCGGCAAGTGCCAGCAACATCTTTTTTATTAAACGTCGCCAAGGTAACATGTCATCTCGTGTGAAGTGCTGTCCCAATCCCACTTATACCTATCTGAGCCCATGTGGCCTCACACACTCACTTAGCACCTGAGATCAATTAAGTCTGTGAGTTTTTAGTCCTTAGTCCTCAGGGCTCACTTTGGGATTGGGCCACTGTGTAGAGGAGGATCAGAGACTGGGGGGGGGGGAGGATGTGATCCTGAAAGACTAAGATCTGAATCTGATGGGGGGTTCTCTGGTGTCAGCTGAAGAGACCTTTGTTCAACATGTCTCCAGGATTTCACAAACACTCAGACTGGTTTCATGCTTCTTGCCGTCAGCGCGGTCGGGGCGATGAGGTCGGAGATATATCCCAACCTCGGCCTGGGCGGCTGCACGGAGAGCCTCCAAGGTTTTGTATCAACATGGCCTTTTGCAGTGATTGGCTACAGAAGAGAAGAAGTCTGTTCTTGGAGCCGGTCTACCTTTGACCACAATCAGGATCAACTCCCAGACTGTTGGAGCATGCTCGCCGTCCACCACGCTGACCATAAGACACGACAAGTTCAACTGTTGCTCAGCTCTCCAAACTGACCTTTAAAAAACAATCTGGGGATGTTTTGTGAGTTATGAACTAAGATGTGTTATTATAGGGTTAGGTGCAAGTAAGTGAATCTGGGCCTGCTGAACCACCGGTGCTCCAAGTAACCGCCAGACGGGGTTCAATCCTCGGTGTCTTTGGATTTCTCACCTGCAGTTCAGTTCCTTTATTATCCCAGATGGGAAAACTGATCTACAATCAGGAGCGCAAGATAAAAACCACAGACAGCAAACAACGTACAAATAACAAAGAGACAACAAAACAAATACATAAAGTGCAAGAATGTTTCCAATACATACAATATACACAACACAAATTTACACACTCCCAGAGAAATCTCCATAATGAAACCTACATTAGATTAAATTAAGTTGAGTTATTGCACATTGAAGAAAGGAGTTTTTACTGTTATTGCTCTTGAACCTTCAGCATCTCATTATAATTTTCCTCTTTAAGGTCTTTGTTAAAAACAGAGCTCCCATTACGGTGTGTTTCTCTGGTAACACTCAAGAGTTAATAAAAGAAAAGCTGATTTAATATAATTTATTCTGAGATTTTTACAGTGCAAAGGATGAAGTAAATGTAAGAAGGGCCGGGGGCGTGTGAATAATAAAATTTGTGTAGAGGGGCCAACAACGCCACCTAGGTTTTTGCTCGAGGCCTCGGACCGCTTAAAAACTACAAAATTTCCAATTTGTGATAAAAGATTAAAACAGGTCCTTATTATCCAGGGTAGAGCAGTTAAACCAGTGTATTCAAAAACCGTGAGTAAAAACCAATTGAGGAATAACAATTTATAAAAAAAAAAGAAAAAAAAAGAAAAAGAAAAAAAAAGCATAAAACAATTAAAATTCCTTTTTAAAAGAATTTTAAAAACAAACCAAAAACAACTAAAATCAAGCTAAAATAAAGGCACAGCAGAGAGGAGTTGGAGATTAAAATGGCCAGGTTTCCGCTGGCAACCAGCTTATTTGTTGTTTGGCTCTTCTCCTGGGGCATAGCCTGTAAAAAGACAACTCTAGGCCAGTCAAACGTCCTTTAAAAGTGCCACCGCTTCGTACAATACACAACAACAAACACTGGTCTTAAAAGAGACTTACGTGGGAGGGAGAAGTTTTACCTTCTCCCACTGCTGCAGTCGGTGTTGGAGTTTTCAGGTGTAGCCTCAGGCCTCCTTTGTGGCTCTCTCTATCTGTGTCCCTCCATCCACTCCTCTCTGTCTGCTGCTCTGCCTGTTCCGTTCCATCTGTGGTGCTCTCATTCTCTCCATGTCCTCCTTCATGTTCTCCTGTTGGTCTCTTGTATTTCTTCACTCTGTGTCCTCCATCATGTGCTTCTTCACTCTCAGTGTCCTCCATTTTCCCTGTGCTTCCCCTCAGCTCCTTTCTGTCTTCTTCTCTGCTCTTTTTATCTAAAAACTCTGATTATCACACAGGACCAAAATCCGCTTCCGTGTCCACAGACCGCCCCAGACGCGGCAAGCTATAGCAATCGGGTAAATCTCATAGAGAGCAATGGAATCCGCCGGGGAAAAAGTGGGAGGCCAGTGGCCAGCGAACCACTGCCCTTGAAAATACCCCCCAAACCCCTGCGGAAGGGGCAGCATCCGTGTAAAACCGCAATGAATCAGAAGAAAATACCACATCGTCGTAGAAAAAAGAAATGCCATTCCAGTCAGCCAGAAGTCGAGACCAGAAACGCAAATCAGACCGGCACCCGTCATCCAGGGACAACACATCATGCAACCCAGGCACCGAACATGCCAAATCCAGCAACCGCGAGATAAAAGACCGCCCCTGAGGAATAACACGCATAGCGAAATTCAAATGCCCCAGCAATGAGAGCAACTGCCGCTTATTAACAAGACACTCAGGCACAAAGGAAGCAGCAATGGCGCAAATGCGTTCCAACTTCTCAACCGGAAGGGACGCTTCCATGCGCACCGAGTCGAGGGTGATGCCCAGAAACTCCAACCGTGTAACAGGACCAACAGTCTTAGCCTCAGACAGAGGGACACTGAGGGAAAGAAAACACCGTCTCAAGTTACCCAACGACCCAACACTATCCCAAGGGGGGTCAACGAGAAGAAAATCATCCAGCAAATGAATCACCGAAGGAACCCCAACCCTCTTAAGCAGGATCCAGCAAAGCGCCTCGGAAACATGATTAAAAATGCACGGGTTGCTCCGGCACCTGAACGTCAGACGCACACTAAAATAGTATTTGGAATCCCACCTGACACCAAAAAGAGGCCACTGCAAAGGATGTATAGGGACTATCTTAAAGGCATCAGTAATGTCAGCCTTGGAGAGCCAAGCCCCTCTCCCCGCCAACTTAATAAGTTTAACCACGTCATCAACAGTGGCATAATGAAAGGAGAAAGGGACCGGTGGAATGAGACTATTAACACTCAACACGGGCCCGCAGCGCGGCGTGGACAGATCAAATATAAGGCGCTTCTTCCCAGAATACTTCCCAGTAGCAACACCCAAAGGACTAGTGCGAAACACCGAAAACAGAGAGGAATCAAACGGCCCCACTATATACCCTTTGCTAACCTCAGACGCAACCAACCTGCCCACCGTATCAGGGTCAGAAACAGCCGAAAGAAGATTCTTAGCCACATATGTAACCTCAGGATCGACGAGAACGCCCACCCGAAACCCTTGGGAAAGCCCAGAGAGCAGATGATCAACAAACACAGAATTAGTATGACTAGACAGTTCAGATGCCAATACATGTAAGTTTAATGGGGTAGAGGGGTGGAGCTTCAGAATGTCTTGGAACCAGTTTGAGGTTGAACCCGAGGCTTCCGGCGAGGGGCGGGGCGCCGTGGGCAGACAGACCTGGGATGTGCATCCCGACAATCGCTGCATATGTGAAGAAAACAGCAATTCCCATAAGTACACACACCTTCATTAAAATTATTACAAATAGGATTATTGTTGGACGTATGAACCTGGCGCCCCCAAGCATCCACTCCAGACACGGGAAACCGCTGACCGCCACGGGGCAACTGGGCCGGGCCGGCAGGCTGCCCCACACCCCCAGGGCAGAGCGAAGCAACATGTCCTGAAGCCCCGCAGTTAGAACACATAATAGCCTGAGCACCCCCCACGACCATAACCAGGATCTCAGTGTCCAGAATTGACCAGTCCAGGCGAACGTTGGCACGGGCAATATGAGCGGTACTGCAAAAAATAGTTCCTCCCGTACCTCAGGAACAAATCGCCCACCAACGCCAGGTAAGAATCCAACTCCACCCTCCGGTCGGGGTACACGGAACAAATAACGTCCCGAAATATACCAAACGCCAACAACAAACTGCCCAAAGGAAAGATCCTTGTTCAGCCGAGGGTCAGCGGACTTAACCACCGCCGAAAACCCATCCCCCGCCACCAGAGACTTATCACACTCCGGGGACGGCAAAATAAGGCTCACCAGATTAACATCACGGGACACAGGGATGTAAGGCCTACCTAGGGAAAGAGATGGTACGGCAGTAGCCAAGGAATGACAATGTTCCACGGAAGGCGAAGGCACCGGCTGAATACCAACCAGCGCTGGCACAGACAGAGAAGCCAGAGCGGTAGTAACAGTACCAGACACGCCGCCACCCGCCATCCTCTCCACAGCCCGCATCCTAGCCTCCATGGCATCGAGCTGGCGAGGAACTGCAGTGATGCGAGGATGAGGCCGGAATCCGGAACAGCCGTAGCAGCCGGCAGGCCGAGTGCCCCCGCAGCTCTCCTCTTCGCCGGGGCCCTGGCAGGCGGATCCGCCTTCTTGGTTCGATTCCGACCACGACCACTTGCAACCGGCGTGGCAACAGACGGGGCTGGCGACAGGCAGTCGGCAAGAGCAGCCAGCTCCCGAAGCTCCGGTGAAAGCACACCCGGAGCCGTCACGACGCACCGATCCCGAAGCCCAGAAGACAACCGGTCAGCCTCCCCCGAAAGTTAACCAGAGACGGTGGTCAGTCTAGAGCTCTGACGAACGCCGTCCGGAGAACCCGTGGAAGCCTCCACGTCCAAACAACCGCCAGGACCATCCGACCCCGGATCCAGCAGCCAAAAAAAGCACAAAAGAAAGCGTAAACAGGAATGCCATGCAACCGGTCAGGAAACGCACGCACTCTCTTTCCTGAAACGACAACTGCCAACCGTGGAAGAGAGAGCAGATTTAAAGCAGGGTATCAAGCTGTGATAGGCTCGTCGACAAATGGCCGACCCTGATTGGTTTAACAAACAACGACACAGCTGTTCTGATTACTACTGACAAGTGACGTACCATGAAACAGCTGATCATTATGAGTGATGGAAAAGGTATATGAAGTCTTTCTTTAAGAATTTACGCTGAGCTTCATTTATTGCAGATGCTTTTGCATCTCGGGTACCGCGTTCTGAATAAACTGTTGCATGACACTGACATATTTTTTAAAGCTTTAGTGCTTAGTTTCTGTCGACCCTATGAGGAATTCTAAGTAATGACAACAACACTGTCGGTGCGTCCACATAATACAAGCCTTACATGATCCCCCTCCCCCACACAGCTGCTAGTAACCAAGGAGGACACGGAGGATTAAAAACCATGATGGACTCTTCAGAAGAGTTCATTTTCTTCACTCAAGTTTCTGCGTGCGAAAGTCGCCGGATGCTACAATCTTCTGGACGTAGTCATACTGAGATATACAGAGAGGGTTGTGTGGAGCTGATAGTCTTAATTAACTTTGTAGCAAGTCATTTGGTAATGGCTTGAATGTAACGGACGTTCATTAATATTAAAACGTTACGCACTAAAGCTTTAAGATTGGGGGCTGGTAAGGTGCGTTGTCTCTGAAGGGATGCACCCTGGTTTTTCAGTCTGTCCCATTGTGTTTCTTCCAGACCTGTTTGATTCAGGTCTTTCCTAAGCCTGTGACGTGTACACGGAACTGTTCGGGGGTGGAGGATAGTTGGGGTGCCTGCAGAACAACTTGTTCCTCTGCCTCTTTAGAGCTTCTCCAGGCACAGGGGTGGCTGGGCTTCAGGGTGGAGATTGGCTGACTTTACCTAATCATTTTATCTGTTTATCATATAAACAATGTTTCAAAGGCCACTGGTTCTTGCTGAATGTCGTTTTACAGTGTCACCGGTCAGTCCAGTTTATGGTAGAAATAAGAGCCATCGTGCCAAATCACAACCTTGGAATTCTTTCTTTGTCCTGTAAGCTATATTAATGCTTTTAAAAATTATCCAAGGAAATGGCGTCACAATCACCCAGAGCCCAAAGGAACACCTTCACAATTTAATACACGTAACCAAGCAAAAAGTACAGAGTATTTCACTCTGACTAGAAGTAGAAAGTGGCATGAAAAGAAAGTTAGTACATAACATTAATTGAGTACTTGTACAACACATTGTGATCTCTTACAGGCTGTCTGAGGTTTTTGAGGAAGCTTTCTGTTATGGTTTCTTGATGCGTGCGAAGCTGCTGAGAATGGTGATTGAAACAGAGGATGTGGTTGGTTTAGGGGGAACAAAACACAGACAAACAGCACCACTGTCACATTCACAATAACTCTGTTTAGACTCCTAATAAGGTAATTTATTTGAAACCAGGTTTTACTAAGTGTGAAGTGAGTCAAACATGAACTAATCTTTTAAATATCTGTCCAGTGCAACAGTCCGGCCCTGAACAGGTTGTTTAACCCTAACCCCAAACACAGTTTGAGCTCTAAAGTTACTCGATGATAAAACCATTTTAACTTCTAAATATTGAGGCTAAACTCAGATCTGATCAGGAGATTCTAATACTGACTGTGCTGTTGCTTAAAGAGATAGACGGGATGTTGGTCTTAGTTTAGTTTCCTGTCAGGGCATCTGGCTGCTGCAGAAGCAGGTCATCTAATGCATGGTACAGAGTATGTGCATCTTTTTTTTTTCATGAGTTCACCGCACACAGACAAATCAATAGAGAAGTCTGCCACAATAACACTGCCATCCTCCATTAAAATCCTTCATAATAAAAACCATATACAGTGTGTTTTGGGGTAGGACTGTTTAATGTGCAAAGTGGGAGGAAAGGGACACTTTGAGTGTGTTAACCCATGAAACACATAGACATCAGGCCTGTCTCTGAGCAGCATCAGCAGCAGCATGATAATCTCCTTCTCCTCTCTCTGATAAACACTGCATGGTCTGTCCCTGTAAGACGAACATTAGATGTTTTTAATTCCAAATATTTATCAGCTTGAACTCAGTCATCTTTACTGATCGGACAAACACACAGAGCACTGACTGACCTCAGTCTAGTTTATTACCTCTTTCCTCTCTGCACCGTCACACTATTTATACTCTATATATATATATATATATATATATATATATATATATATATATATATATATATATATATATATATATATATATTTAACTTTCCATGTTTGGATTCTTGTTGAATGAAATATTCCCCAATGTTTCCCCTCTCTGAGACAAATGTCGGTTCCAAAGAGACACTTTAACCCAAGATCTAAAGTCGTTGGAAATATGTATCTTCTTCTCCTACATACTATAAAACTATCAGTGTTTGAGTTCTGATAGAGATGCTGAGTGAGATAAGAGACTTCCCAGTGAAATGATCCTCTGTAGAATAGAGTGAAGCTGCCTCCTGCTGGTTGTCTGACTGCATTACATCATGCTTTCTTTATCTCAAAGCCTCAGCACATGATCGACATCTTTCTTTATTAACACTAGACACTTTTATATTAGCCACAAGTGATGCAAATCAAACACCATTCAGAAATATGAGAAAGAAAAAATGCAGTTGATTCAAAACTTCACAAAGATAAATACAGTGTGATTTAATAAATATTCTACAAAAGGACTCAAAAAATGGGTGTAAACAGATATTATTTTAGTTTAGTTTTTGAAGATTGTCCACAGCTTAATATTAGATATCCTGATCCACCCTCCACACCAGATGGTGGCGGTGATTCGCCAAGAAGAAGAAGACACCTGCTGCCATGTTACTTCTCCAACAGGTGCATGCTGGTTGTGACTAACATGATCCTCCACTTCAGGTTCAGACAGGTGAGATCAACAACACACTCTCTGTGATGGATGGTACTGTTCAGAGGAAGGTTGCTAGGAAACGTGTATGCCCATGTCCACTAAGAACAAAAGCTGCACGGTCTCTTTCTGCTCTGTGTGTGTGTGACACGTTTTTGGCACTTTTTTTTCCATGTTTTTGGCGCTTTTTTCCCCTTTTTTGTTTCTTCATCAAGGGGGTAGTTTTAAAGAGTAAGAACCAGACTCCATGTAAATAATCAGTACTTTTAGCGTGTATAGAGCCAGCATATTTCCACCAGACTCCATGTAAATAATCAGTACTTTTAGCGTGTATAGAGCCAGCATATCTCCACCAGACTCCATGTAAATAATCAGGACTTTTAGCGTATATAGAGCCAGCATATCTCCACCAGACTCCATGTAAATAATCAGGACTTTTAGCGTATATAGAGCCAGCATATCTCCACCAGACTCCATGTAAATAATCAGGACTTTTAGCGTATATAGAGCCAGCATATCTCCACATGTAAATGGGTGAATTAAGGGTTTATTTCAACCAAACCAGAGGATTGTTGGAACAGTGGAAAGATGAACCAAGATGGCTTTTGGTAGTTTTATTTGGTTTCTGTCAACTTTGAATGAAGTGTGTTTTATGATGATAAAAGTAGTGATTATTTACATGGAGTCTGGTGGGAAAATACTGATTCTGAACATGTGTCCTGTAGGGTTACATTGCAGCTTCTTTCTAGCTTAACACTGGACCAGTTTCAAATATTGTTGATCCAATCAGTCATTTAGATGCAAAAACTTTGGAAAATATGGTCCAGGTTCCCCTTTAATAACCCAACTCAGTGACTGTGTCTGACCATCAGTGTGTTGTGGTTGATGTTCCAGGTCTGTGTGTGTGTGTGTGTGTGTTTGTGTGTGTTGTTTCTGTCCACTTTAAATGAAGGGTGGCGTTGGTGGAAGATGAGTTGACTGACATGTCTGTTGTTAGGAAGGCCTGAGGAAGAGGAGCAGAGGGAGAGACGATAGATGATTAAAACTAAGGATACATATTATCAGAGTAACAACTCCTGTGGTGGCGGGAATTTGGGTTTCCTAGGATAGCGAAGGCATGTCCTGCCCTATTCTGCCTCTCACCTCTGATTGGCCTAAACTGGTATTCTTAACCTAACCCTAAAACAAAATGTAAGTAAACGTTGCAGCGACACACGTCTCTCGGCCGTGGCTTGGTAGCGTTGCATTCCCCCCCCCTCGACTCATTTCCTGGTTCTCCTTCTCCATAAACAACAAGAGATCAAGGAGAGGGTTAACTGCTCCTGCTTCAGATTTCCCACCGTGGTCAGAAAGAACAGGGGAGACACTTTGTTTCTCTCACTAGGACTCTAGAGTTGGTACTCGCTCCAAGGCTAATTGCCGTCACTCTCTCACTTCTCCCTCGCTCTACCACACACTCTCCACACACACACACACACACACGCTGGCTCGACACACACCAGCGCACACGTATAAACATCAGGCCACTTACGTGGGCTAAGGCGAAAGCTCTGCGTGGAGCCTCCGCAGAACCATAAAAAGGCCTTTAGGGTCACTGAGAGCAATGTAAGTCAAGTCAGTATTTGGTGTGTATTGAATTGTCTGTCCTAAAATCCCAATTTAAAGCTTATATACTGCTTCCCGACTTTGTTTATTATCTCATATGGAGAATTTATCAAACATTGTGACGTACTTACCGTGAGACGGGATCTGTGTCTTCAGCTGTTAAATTTAAGGTTCAGTTCTTGGGTCTGGATTATTGGACTTCCGTCTGTGATAAACAACATAAAAGAAGAGATTACATAATCTATTCTTTTGGAAACTAAATACATTTTTGAATTTTTGACACGAAGGACCACTCACCTGGAGTCCAGTGTGTGTTGAGTGCTTCTTTGCATGTTGCAAATTCATGGCAGATTTTATGATACTTGGGATTTCTTTTGTACTTTGAATGTAAATAAGATGATAAAGTGTGAAGACAGAGAGAGAGAAAGACAGAGACAGACAGACAGACAGAGATAGTTTTTGTTGTAATTTATATTAAATGCAGTACACTATCTGTTTACATACATAACTAAGGAAGGCTAAAATCAAGGGCACACAGTCCATTACTGGCAGCAATTGAAAAGTAACTTATTGTAGAAAAATCTGTATTTTTGTACTTTGTTTTTATTTACAGTAACAATAATGTAACTGTAAATTTAACTGTAACTTATATTTGGTTACTGTGTTTTTCTCAGGCTGTTCTTATGAAGCATTCGTACATATCGCTCTGAAAAGTAAAGCACTGTAAATGGTATGTATTCCACATATTTATTACTATCAGCAGCACACAAACACAGGCCAGGGAGCAGAGTTCATGTCCCGAGGAAGTTAAGGAGAAAACACAAGACTTTCACCCAGGAAACAGGTGTTCATGTCCTGAAGAAGTTAAGGAGAAAACACAAGACTTTCACCCAGGAAACAGGTGTTCATGTCCTGAAGAAGTTAAGGAGAAAACATAGGACTCACCATAACCATCACCACCAGACTCCATGTAAATAATCTTCGGAATAAAGACAAAAAACTGTATTTTTTTGCATGTAAACATAGTCAGTGTTTTGTCCTTTTGTAGTTTATATTTTTTCATAGGAATAGCTCATTATATTTCCACATTTGGAGGGAAATCCTCTTATTTTTTTCTTTCTTTCTTTCTCATTTTCTGTAATTACATGTGTGCATGTAAAAGTAGTTAATGTTGTTTGGGTAGTGTGTACACTGTGTACCGTGTATAACACCAGTTTATAACAGTGACGTGTAGAGCGCCTGTCTGCAGGCATGCTCAGTCATTTGCAGAAGTAGTACGATACACGGAGTCTGCAAGTATGAAACATCAGTTGTCCGTGTACTGTTTGTATATGAAACGTTACAATTTTCTTTCATCACCATGAAGTGATGGAGACAAAGAAAAACAGCCATACCTCTCCGTTTGATTTGATGTATTTGATCACAGAAGTGTCAAAAGTGCAGTAGTTAAAGGGAAATACAGTTTAAATGTTCACAATTTTTTTTTATTCTTCTTAACACTTCACGCCCGGGGAGCTGCTGCAGTATAAGCAGACTTTTTAACTGCAAGAGGAACAAGTCACGATGTAAACATGTCAGGGTGTCACGCAGACCATTAATTATTAACGAATATAAACAAATCTTACGGACAACAACTTTAAAGCAAATATTTTGCACATATTCTTATTTTGATGGTAACACACTAAAACACAAAGGCAAATTACTTTTTGTGAAAATCTACTTAGCATCCGTAGCATTCTTGATGTGTAGTTTACCCAGTTTATTTTAGTCTGTTTCTGATCCCCTTTTCAGTGGCGAGGTGTTGTTGTGTTCACTTACTTGCAACTAAACTGCTGCCACCTACATATAGATAGTTTTCTTTGTTTCAAGATTATTAGTTTGTTTCAAACGGTTGTACTTGCACAACATACTTACACTCATATGACCTTATTCTCATAAACCATCTCATGTTATGCATGCATGTGTATATATGGATCTCTATGCATGAGAATATGTATGCATGCATGTAACACTGTCAGTCACAGAGGAAGGAAGAAGAGTTTTACTAGATGCGGATATACACTTAAAATTAGTCAAGACATCATTTCACCAACAGTTAGGATGGAGGACACATCTCTACTCTGGCTGCTCTGTAAGTAAACTGTGTTTCTGAAAAATATCAGCTGAAAGAAATAGGGATCGACCAATACTGGTTTTTCTAGGCTGATACCAATTATTATTAGTAGTTAATGTAACCGATATTTGGAACTGATTTGCATTTACAGTTAAAATGAAAAGTCAAAATTAAGATTTTGGATTGTTACAAACTCCAACACAAAACTTTGCTTTAAGCAATTATTTAATAAATTAGAAACGTTCAACAATGTTGCTCGGGAAAGGGAAGTTTGGGGTCCCCTGCTGGAGCTGCTCCCCCCGCGACCCGACACCGGATAAGCGGACGAAGATGGATGGATGGATGGAAACGTTCAACATAATCCGGGCGGGACATTACGTCACACACTTTTTAAGGTATTTACATACATACAGAGCTGGAGCCGAGCCAAAGTAGAATGCTTTTAATTAACTTCATCGGTTATCAGGGAAATAAAACAATGATCTGCAAACTGCCAAAAAACGTCCCGATAATCCGTCAATACCTAGAAAGAAATACAAGATGAAAGGAAAACTGATATATCTATAGTCTGGTTTTTACAGTTTACAATTATGATAATGTCATCTTAAAAGATTGTGTAAATGATTTAAAGCCAGTTTTTAGCATGTTCTTTTCGTTTATTATTAAACTTTGAACCAAACCAAACTCCAACTAACCAAAGTGTGTTATCTCTTCAGTTCTGACCTCACTGCTGAGATTCCCAACAAACCAAGGTCAGTACACTGTTTTCTTGATAGAAAAGGTTGCGTTAAGAGTAATTTTATAGTGTGTGGAGGGATAGTGTAAGTGTTCAAGTTGAGATTATAGAGCATTTTATCATTGAGAAGCCAGAGGCCTCATTTAGCATGCATAGAACAAGTTGTCAATGAGTGTGTTAAAAGTAGAGATGTTACGATACTGATATTGGCTCCGATACTGCCTAAAACGCTGGTATCGGTATCGGAAATACTGGAGTTTATGCACCGATTCGAAAAAAAATGGTATCGGACCATCTCTAGTTAAAAGTTTGGTTTTCATCAAACCTGCACATGAACAACGATACATCTCACCTACATCTACATCCGCCGGCTCGTCCACACTCCTTTATATCCAGAAACTCCCCAGAATACCAGATATGGTTAACTACATCCCTTTGAAACTCTCAGTAGTTTTAATGTAGAGATACTTGTTGTGGGCAAAAGTAGAAAACGAGAAAGATGAAAAACATCACACACAATGAGGTTAAGATATTGGAACAAAGATGAATGAAGGTTTCCCAATTTAGATCAGTTATTGCAAGAGTAAAGAAATGAGCTGATTCCTTGAGTGTCCCAGATAATGAATGTGAAGTATCAGAGGCCCAGCCAGGCTTTGTCCAAAGCAGTGATTGTCACAGTAGCTTTGATATGATATATTTTGTATTAATGTGTCATGCCACTAAATGGCCCATCCCACACCTATTTACATTACAGCAGCATACACACATCTTTTCACATTGGACAGATTATATTTTACATATTTCTCAATACCAAACTCATTTTTCATCAAACTAGAAGTTCTACATTTTGGTTTGTTGTAAATCTCAGCAGCCCATTAGTCTTTAAACTGGTGATCAACAGATGAAGGAAAAACAGCAGTAAAAATCAACAACTAGTTTTTAAACCACAACACATTCTCCTCCCTCCAGTCTCTCTGACTGTGAGTCCCAGCAGCTCTCAGATGTTTGAAGGACAGTCTGTCTCTCTGAGCTGTGAGGAGGACGACAGCTCTGCTGGATGGACTCTGAGGAGGAACACAACTAAAAAAAACAGGACTCAGTGTGGTGTATGGTGGGGAATATCTGCTGGTTCTTCCTGTAAAGTCAGCTACATGGCCCCAGTGGAGAGTGGAGTTTACTGGTGTGAGTCCAGAGAGGGAGCAACCAGTAACAGCATCACCATCACTGTCACTGATAAGATCAGACTGTGGAGTCAGTATTGATGAAGCTGTGTGTGAATGGATGACATGCTGTAGTTTGTCTCTGTGTTGAGGTGGACCAGTGATCCTGCAGAGTCCTGTCCTCCCTGTGATGGAGGGAGAAGACCTCACTCTGACCTGTAGAACAAAGAGGTCCTCCAACCTCCCAGCTGGTTTCTATAAAGATGGCTCCTTCATCAGGACTGAGCCTGCAGGTCACATGACCATCCACCATGTTTCCAGGTCTGATGAAGGCTTCTACAAGTGCAACATCAGCAGTGTTGGAGAGTCTCCACCCAGCTGGGTCTCTGTCACAGGTGAGGAGGTTACCTTTGATTTCAGGAGTTCATTCATCCAGATATTCACCTGACAGCTGATTCTCTCTACAGGGACACCAAAGACCACAAGACCTCCTACGAGCTCGCCACCGGCCCCTGAAACAACCTCAGCTCCACCCCCAGTCTTAGACCCCCTCCCCCTTGTGATCAGACTGGTCTGCCACCTGGTGGTGTTCTGTCCGTACTGCATCTCCACTTTCATCATGGTGTGTTTATATCGACACAGGACCACAGGTAACACTCTGAATCATTAACTGACCTTACAATCAATCAATCAATCAATCAATCTCACACCACCACTCTGGTGTTGATCAGTTAACAGCTGATCAATTATCTACATTTTCTTTTTAACCTGCTCTGACTGTAGGAAAATGACCTGCCCGTCTCCGTGGTGATGACCTCGCTCACCCAGGCTGAGGAGGGATTGGATGAAGACCATGATGATGTAATCCCTGCTGTCACCACGGAGCATCACTTCTGAACTGATATAACTCAGAAACAGTGGAAGCCTCAGAAAGCTTCCCTGTGGATCTCCACATGTTCTAGTTTGACCTGTAGATGGAGGATGTTAACCTGAGCCCAGTTCAGTCCAAAGATTTGCGATGAAACAAGTTTAAACTTGCAGCTTCTTGTAATGCTCCGTTCCGCTGTAAGTCGTGTTGTTGTTCAGGTCTTAGATGCCAAGTTTTTAATCTCTTCAGATCAAATAAAATAAAATGATGAGCATCGTTTCTCTCTGTGCTTTGTTCCAATGTGATCATAACTTCACTTCTCTCATATCCAACAGCCTGTTTCCTTGCAGCTGACATGTGACATAGTGGTATATAAAGAGGAAGGAGGAGGCTTTTACTGGCTGTCCGACTGCTGTTGGTCCTCACCAAGAGAAGAACCTCACCAAATCAGACATCACAATTCATCATGGCTGCTCCGAGCACCAACAGTAGTGAGAGCTGTGTGATTACACTGTTTATTAGCACTTCTGTTTTATATCTTGGTTAGTTGGTGTGTTGTTGAGTGACATTGTGCAGGTGAAGGCCCAGGAGGCCCCTGACATTTTGGGCCCCTGTTCAGTAATCCATCTTATATCCTGTTTGTGTTTAAACATTAACATTCACAACTAATACTAGACTTTCCTCTGAAACAACCTTTAATATCTGCATTCATACAAAGAGTTACTCACAGCTACAGTATAAGTTTAACTGAGGGCAAGAAAGTAGTGAAGCCAGGAGCTCAGGAGTCCTTTCATGAACTTGTAACCTTGGCACTAACACAGAGACACTGCCAATATCAAACCTGTCCTTTTCACAAGACGCCACAAGATGGCGCCCTGGCGTAATGGGAGGAACCTGATGTTTACAAGTGACACTCCAACAGTGGAAAAAGAAAATAATGTGCTCTGAATACAATATAAATGTAACCGAAGGTTTCTTATATTGTCTTGACTCAGGGTTGTCTGTAAAATAGAGACTTCCAATACTGGAACCCAGACGGCACTGAACGTCTCACTTTATTCAACCACAACACAGACCAAACCAAACCCATGCCACACTGTATCCACTTCCGTTTTCCCCATCACAAAATTAAATTTTAATAAGTTTGTTACTCACGTTACTCTCTTTTGTGAAAAATGAACGCTTGCAGACAAAAAGACAGATATAATAGGCCTAGTTTAGCTGCTACTGATCTAACATCGCAGGACATTGTGGGTGCTACCGTATATACCACAGTGTAAATGCAGGCGCATTCTAACTACCGTATATGACAGACATTAGCCTATTTTTCGCTCATCGAAATTAAAGACAAAAATGTAGTGGTGAGTTGTCAATTATTTGCAGGTGTAAAGAACCTATGCACATCTAAGAGTAGCAATCAAATCTTATGTAGCACCTGTTGAACATGCTTCGATAAAGCTAGTAGCGAAAGACCCCAGCCCTACGGAGGCTGAAGGCACCACTCCATGCAAACAACCAAAGCTAGATTTTACACAGACTGCAGTGCTGCCGATAAGCCAAGCAGAGCTGAATACATTGATTGCTGGGTATCTTGTCGATAACATGCATCCTCTGTCAACTGTTGATTACAATAAATAGGTCAAAAATTATGTTTGTTGTGTTTGACTATTCAGTACTGTTCATATTTACATTTAAAAGGCAGACATAAAAGCATGCCCGTATTATCCATAAGGGCAAGTGGGCCAGTGCCCAGGGTCACCAATCATTCACAACCAGTGGGGAGCACCAGATGACACAAGCTTTAACAATATTTTTCGGAAATTGTTATATTCTTTTGAAATTGTTGAAAGACAATACATTACTCGTATATGAACACTAATTTCACAACAACAATAATAATAATAATACATTACAAATTAATCAATATTACATGACCACTATCACTTCCCCAATCTGTCAGAGTTGAGTTGGTCCACAAATACGCGCAAATGTATAATTTGGGAGATGGTGGGGTTTTAACAATAATCAAAAGTGGCCAGTTTAGCCGCTTTTAGCAGTGTATGCTATTTGCACCCCTGGTACAATTACAAGTGCTATTCGTACCCTGGTGAAATTAGAAATGAATGCTATTAGCACCCCGCTGGTGCACACAGCAATGTGTTCTATTAATACCCCGTCTGGTACAAATATCAATGTATGCTATTTACACCCCTGTGCATTTACAGTACCTTGGCATATATTTACACACAGTTATCTATACTACTCATGTATTACACCTTTTTGGAATATTATCACCCTGACATTCTTACCCTAACCATAACCAATCCCACTCCTCTTGGCTAAACCTAACAAACCCAACCAGAGCAGGCATATTCATGAGTCTTCCCCTACCACCCTGCAAAAACCCTGCGTCCTGACTTGCGCAATTGCATGCAAACTATCCAATCCAAATTTAAAAAAGATCACCACACAGGGGAACTATTTATTCTCCTGTAGATCGACATTTTTTAAATATATCTGAGTCACAACACATGTATCCTAGGCATCATTTACTCTTCCCACTTTTGCTTCTTTTGTTGAGGAAGTAACCTCCTTAAATGTGCATATTAAAATGATTCACCTGAATGATACATGAATTCATTTTAATGAATATATAAACCTCTGGACTGTAATATTTCAGATGTGTTTGAGCAAGATTTCTGCTCATGTTCAAAACTTTGTGCACATTCAAAATACAGTATATCTCATCTGTGTTCTCTGAGGTTTGGAGGAGTCATAAAATAAAGTGATAATACAATAAGCTATTACAAGAATAAAGTCACTATATTTCAGAAAATAATCCACCTGCACCATAGTCTGCTGTGCAGTACGTGATATCTCTGCTGAGACGGTAGATCTCAGACCTCCTGACAGACTCAGAGCCCTGTTTGGGTCTCTGGTCTCTGAATGAGACAGTCTAGGGAAGTGGCTGTAGGCTACGCTGCTCTACATCGGAGGTGGAAACACAAAACTACGCAGAAATAGGGACACATCTGCTGCAGCATGTCCACAGTAGTCATGGATCCTCTGGCAAAAACTGGTCTGCACTGCTCTGCCTGCTTTCCTCATCTCTCATCTCCACACTGTGCTCAGAGCTCCCTGCTGTCTTCACTCCCATCATCCTCAATCACATCTTCTCCATCATCTTTCTCTATGAAGGATACATCTGATATTAACCTCTTATCCTAATTGTAACCTAATATAATAAAACACACTAACATGTTAGTATTACTTAACACCTTTCAGTCAAAATGGCTAAACATGGTTTGCTTTAATTTTGATATAAGCTCACCTTGTCTCAAATCCAAAGAGGAGGCTGAGGGGTCTGTTGCTACTCCACTCCCTGGTGGGACAGTTTCTGAAACTGAGGGCCATGTGTTCCACAATGTTAACATCTGCTTCTACTAAATCTGACATAACTATAATGTTGACATGATATTTATCTACCGATGAGCTACCAAGCTACTTATGACACTGATTAGCCTATTATTGCTAATTATATTTACATTATAGCCTATTAATTTAAAATTAAACATGTTTTAAATAAGGCTATTACAATGGTGTGTTGTATGCAAACAGCATTGTTAGTGTTTATGTATTTAGTCTTTACCTCAGATTACATGTATAACCAAATGATCAAGTGCATGTTCTGCTCTTTATATGGGTTGTCTCCGTCCGTTTTTAGCACAAACAGTCACGGAGAGATATTCAAGCAGTTTAGCACCATGGATTTAGTTTTCTAGTTAGTGCTCACCTTTCTTTGAAAAGAAGTCAGTTACCAATTGTTTCCCCTCATTCTGTTTTCTCTCCTCCTCCTGTCTTTCCTTTCTTTTTTGGTAGCCTGATTTGGCTTTCTTTGAAAAAGACATTTCTACAGCAGAAGTTTGCGCTCCACAAGATGCTTAACTAACAAACAAAATGCGTGCAGATGGACTAAACCATTTGGCGCATTAGCAAGGGGGCAGGGGGGTGAGACCTTTTGTATACAAAATGTAGTTAGTCAATCAACCAAGTTATTCAGCCAATACACCAAATTTACATTTCATCTGATATGCATTATGAAATGTTATTAGGAAATAAAAATATCCAGGTAAAATCAAATATATTCCAGACTTTTCAAGGGCCCTCTCTCCCCTTGGGCCCTGGTAATCAGTATCGGTTTCACCCCCGGTCCGATGCCCCTGGTGTCTGTGCCGCTGCTCGTCTCTATTTCTCCAGAGAGAGAGGACACTAAGAGACCCACAGGTCAGCTTCAGAGCTCCGTGTGTCTGAGTCTGACCTGAGACGGGAAACGTCGCGTAATGAAAGGTTGATCAGTAAACGTGTGGCTGAGGGGGCGCCTTGGGATGATCATGTTTAATAAACACGTTTTATTTCGCTTGTCGTTCTAACCCTATTATTAATGGGATTTAGACCTAAGGGCGACACGGCGCCCCCAACACATTTGACGCCCTAGGCAGTCGCCTAGGTCGCCTATAGCAATCGCCGGCCCTGATGTCCGCACATGATGCAGAAAAGCTCATCCTTATTTACACTGGATTCTATCCAACAAAACTTTCCACATCCCTTCGCCTTGCAGGAAAACCAAAACACGCGAGCCATTTCTCAAAGTCAAGGACCACTCCTACCCCCATACTTGTAGCCTATGCCTTGTGTAACCAAATGACTTCCAGGAACAGAAAACAAGGAAGTAAAAAATGATCGAGACCGCTGTGATGTTGTGTAACTTGAATGTTTTCCAGCTGTAAAGTGGAAGTGACTGACTCCAGTCGACATCGTTCACAGGAGCAAACATGGGCTTTTTCCCGGAGTTTTCCATAGAGACTTGGACTTTAATAGTACTTGTCATCACTCTAATCGCAGTGTAAGTATGTGGTGTTGTTTATCTCAGACTTTTAACATGTTACATCAGCCTACGTTTCAAAACAATCACGGATGAAAATCCACACAAAAGCCTAAACATTAATTTCATTGTTTCGACTACTTTTGTAACAGTTACTTATGGCTGTGTGAGGTTGTTTTTTTTAAAACTTGTTTTGTGTTAATGTGAATTGAAGTCTGAAATCGCGAGTTAGCTGTGTGCAGTGTGGAAGCTGCCGCAATTGTTATGTAGCCTAAATGTAGAGCAATTCAAGTCAGTGAAGAAGTGCTATTCCCATTACTTCCATAATTAATCCAGGAAGTGTCCCTCATCCTACAGGACCGGGGTGAAGTTAGTTTAATGTTTGACTTGTCGACGTGGGAGACCACATGTGATGAAGTACAACTATCAATCCTGGAACGTCTTTAGTTAGGCTACACAATGAATGACAAAACATCTATTTAAGATAATAATCAACAAATCTAAATTATCTTTAGAGTGAACATTACCCTAAATAATGAAAGTATAGTACAGTACTTAGATTTATGTAGGCCAGGAGTTTTCAATTTTTCTGGCAAGAATAAAAAATACAAATAATTTTTGACATAGCTTACATAAACTAATACATCTTAAGGCATTTATTTTATAATTTATTTAAGGCTGTAATGAAAACATACACACTGGTTTAGTCTATTTTAAAGTGAAACTACCAATTTTTTTTTTTTTCCTCACACCCATAGTGCATTAGGTGGTTGTAAAAAGTTTTGGTCATGTGAATGCAAAGCCACATAGGTTCTTTTACTTATTGTGACTGATGAAACCTCTTGTCAACTGGGCGGAGTTATGATTGCAGTCATACAATGTCACTAGGCTCCATGTACTAATAAGTATTACAAAGCTGTAATTTGACTCACCTGAAAAGGTGCAAAGTGCAAACAGGAAAGCCAATAAACCTCCATCTTTGCACTCCCACACAGTCCTGAGAAGAGATCTAATCAGCCAAAATGTGACTGGTCAAGCACAGATGTAGCTAATAACATAATTAATGCTGTATTACATTTTAATAGACCCCTTTTCACAGCAGATAATTGGACGTGTCATAGTAGAAACAACAGAGGTGTAATTAAAAACATTAATGATGGCTGTATTTCATTTTGAAAGTATTGGGACACCTTAATGGAACCAAGCTTTATAACAAAATGAAATTAACCTGAAACCTCAAAATTTCATGTTGTAAAAAAAATGTCTATTACCTCAGCTTTTCGAGGTTACAACTTGTTAAGGTGACAAGATTTAAGTATCAAATTAACCCCAGCAAATTCTCAAGCTACGTCTGCTCTTTATGCTGTGGTCAGTATGCTCCAACAAAAACAATGCCGGTGAACCAATCAGCGTGGGGTACACAAACGTTGATTATGTAGCTAACTTTGATCAGCCACCTCTGAAGCCTAGGGGGTCATATAGTAGTTACAAATTATGTTTGGAGTACCAACTTTATTGATTGATTACCATTTCAGGGAATGTGAAACACAACTTGACTCATAACATATAACGTGGATACTTATTGAACCATTAAATCACATAAGGGCTATACAAATTAAATTGCCAATTTAAGGGCAGGCAGTTGTATAATTTTAGGGCCTTCTGATAATGTTTTGCAGGATTGAATGTTTTTGAATATACCATTTACTACTACTCTTTAGTGTTGAGTCAAGAAAATTAATGTATATTTTCCCTTTACGTATGCTAAAAAACAATAGGCAGTAAAATAGAAGATCTATTCAAAGGCAAAACATGAAAGCAATAAAGTCTGGAGGAATTTCACAAAATATTAGGAGGGTAGATTAATTGACATGACATAACACTTGCATTTTTGGTCTCTGCTTTTAATTTTCAGATATGGATATGCTCCATATGGCTTTTTTAAGAAAATAGGCATCCCTGGACCCAGACCTTTGCCCTTTATTGGGACATTTTTGCAGTACAGAAAGGTGAGACACATTTGTTAAATTAGTACAGTGATCTCGGCTGACACTTTGATACCTTTGTCACTCATCTCCTATTTTATTCCTTAGGGCGTCCACAATTTTGACACAGAATGCTATCAGAAATATGGAAAGGTGTGGGGGTAAGTGTGTGTGCAAAATCTATTATACCATATGTTTCTCATGCAATGCTCCAAGGCTGTAACTGACTCGCCCCAATATCTGCTATTGGATTACAAGACTGTACGACGGAAGACAGCCTTTACTGGCCATAATGGACACGGCTATGATCAAAACAATCTTGGTTAAGGAGTGTTATTCTGTCTTCACCAACAGACGGGTGAGAAAAATCCACCGTAGGAGCAATGTCACAAGTTAATACCTCAACACTACTGTAATCGGAGAAAATAATGTAAACAAGGCTTTCTGTGTGTGTGTGTGTGTGTATATGTGTGTGTTTGTGGGGGTTAGGATCTGGGCATAAATGGACCCTTGCGTGACGCTGTATCAATAGTAGAAGATGAGAAGTGGAAGAGGATTCGCAGTGTACTCTCTCCATCGTTCACCAGTGGACGCCTGAAAGAGGTTAAAGCACACTGCAGCGTCAACATATTTTAAATAAGAAATATGTCCATGGTTCCAGAATGTTAATATTTATATTATTTTGTTATTTACTTTTGGGCAGATGTACACAATAATGTTGCAGCACTCAAGCAATCTGATCAAGAGCCTTCACATGAAAGTAGAGGCAGATGAAGTCATAGAAGTTAAAGAGTGAGTAATGCTCTTGTTTGTGATGAGGGCACAGACTCTTCATTAGTATTATTCAGGTCCGGAAGTTGATTTTATTATTTGTGCTGTTCAATAAATAAGAAACATTTCTTATCACAAACATTTGGTTGGTTTAAATTTTTTCTTGTTCCTACATTACTTGTTTTCAGAGTATTTGGACCTTACAGTATGGATGTTGTGACCAGCACTGCCTTCAGTGTGGACATTGATTCCATCAACCATCCATCTGATCCTTTTGTAGGAAACATTAAGAGAATGGTCAAGTTCAACTTATTGAATCCCTTACTTATACTTGTGGGTACGTATGTCAAACATTGTGCTCTGTGAGGAGTACGTCTACCTTCAGCCATGAATTAACAATATATTTTCGATTCGTTTTCATTTCAGTTCTGTTTCCATTCTTGGTGCCAATTCTTGATAGAATGGGTTTGTCATTCTTCCCTGCTGAAGTGTTGAATTTCTTCTTCAACTTTCTAAAGACGATCAAATCAGACCGGAATAAGAATGAGCACAAGGTAACATATACAGTGTACAACTGCAATGGATTGGTTTGTTAGATTTTGTATTCATAACATTTCCCTTGAACACAAACTGAAAAATCTAAATGGGATTTCTACTTGTTTTTGTCTTGCAGAACCGAGTGGACTTCATGCAGTTGATGGTGGACTCTCAGATGTCAGAGAAGAACAAAGAGGATAAAAGCCCTGACAAAGGTAAAGAAAGAAACCAGATGGAGAAATTAAAGTTCATGGTTTTCATTGTAGTCATGGCTGGAGGCTCAATTTCAGGATATCAATGGTCACTTT
This sequence comes from Perca flavescens, assembly GCF_004354835.1. Taxonomy (NCBI): domain Eukaryota; kingdom Metazoa; phylum Chordata; class Actinopteri; order Perciformes; family Percidae; genus Perca; species Perca flavescens. The sequence goes on from NC_041349.1 coordinate 4,102,052, forward strand.
GTTCCCTAAGAAATAGCCATTGCTTTTCATTGTTCTCAAGTTAAATATCTTCGTAATCCGTGTATTATGTGATGTTTTGCTTACTTTCATCACCGACAAGTAAAAATGGGACTTTGCAAGGAAGTAGGAGAATGTCTTGTTGGGCAACGGCGGTTAACTAACTGTTGAAGTCAAACAAAGGATCAGGTTAAATAATCAGGTGGAGGATTCAAGCTTGTTTTAAAAAGCTCCAGAGCTTTGTCATCGTTTCCAGTACAGACACTATCTTTTTCCAGTTTTAAAATGAGAGACAAAGACCAGTGACAACCCACTGAGCTAAATAACCATCCAGTTAGATGGACAGAAAGGTTCATGTTGAGTGAATGAAGGAATGAACGGCCAATCCCAAGCTTTAAGTTACCAGCTATAATATCGTGGCAGTGATACTGGTTTAATTATGGTGTGTTTGTGTAACAGGACTGACTGATCATGAGATCCTGTCTCAGGCCATGATATTCATCTTTGCTGGCTATGAAACCAGTAGCACCACACTGGGATTTATAGCCTACACCCTGGCAACCCACCCTCACATCCAAAAAACCCTGCAAGAGGAGATTGATGAAACCTTCCCAGAAAAGGTTGCAATATATATATATATATATATATATATATATATTTTTTTTTTCTTTAACTGTAATTAATTAATTTTGTTATTATCAGCAACTGATTATGTGTGACCAACTAAAACATACTTTTTACTCCAGGTTCGGCCAACCTATGAAGCCCTGATGCAGATGGAGTACCTGGACATGGTGATTAATGAGGCAATGAGACTGTACCCCGTTGGTAATCGATTAGAGAGGATCTCAAAGTCTTCTGTGGAAATTAACGGCGTGACCATCCCTAAAGGAACTGTCGTAATGGTACCAGTTTACACTCTCCACCGTGACCCTGCTTTGTGGTCTGAGCCTGAGGCCTTCAAGCCTGAAAGGTACATTACTGAATTAATGGCAGGCTAAAAGTCAGATTATATCCAATATTAGTCTTTTGGCTAATCAACTAAAATCTTTTTTTCAGGTTCAGCAAGGAGAACAAAGACAACATCGATCCATATGCCTTCCTACCCTTTGGAACAGGGCCAAGGAACTGTATTGGCATGCGATTTGCTCTCTTGATGATGAGGTTGGCCATAGTGGAGATCCTTCAGAACTTCAGCTTTGTCACGTGCAAGGAGACAGATGTGAGAAGACATTTTCAGTATTTGTGGTCTTAAAATAGTGTCTTTTTTTTTTAACGTGTGATTGGATGAGATCGGATTTGAGTTTTGGTAGGGCTTCATTTGTGACACATTTCTTGGTTTCCTAGATTCCGATGGAGCTGGGAAGAGATGGATTTACCTCACCCAAGAATCCCCTCAAACTGAAGCTGGAACCCAGAGCAACCATTGCTGATCCTCTCTCAAGCTAACTCTGATTATCTGTTGCAACTAACTTTCTTTTTCAAACCAATCTACAGCATAGCAGGTACATTTAAAACTAATTAAAGAAAACAATTTAAATAGACAGGATGTCTTGCAGAACTTGCATCCTTTCAATAAGTATTTCAATGACATAATTTACTTTGCATTACACAATTCCAATAAGAAGACTGTAAAGCCCAGCCAACAGCTTGGCTTGGTTCTACTAAACAAACCACTGCTGATGTTTTTGGCTTTCTCATTCACTGATAGTTTAGTTTAGTTTTGACTGAAATTTGATTCATTCTGCATGATACTCTACAATTACAAATACACTGATGGCATTACAGCCGTTCTTACAATAACATTTAATTTTTTTAATATATTTTTTATATAATGAAAATGCTCACATTTTATTTGGTCAGTGTGTGGTCTCGCTGTTTTGTCATCTTTTTTGAAACAGGTGTTCACAATCCTTCAGCTGTATCTAATTTAGTTATCTTGCTGTATTTTTAGACAGACTGGTTGTCCTTAGTTAAAAAAAATGTAATGGCAGTTGTGTACATGTCAAGGTACTTGTACTTCTGGAGTATTTACCTTTTATACTTTATACTTCTACTACATTTACAGTAATAGGTAAATATTATAGCTACTCAACTCTACGATTACTTGAGCTATAGTTGTTTTTTCATACAAAAGATATGATCCACTTATAATGTATGATGCAATGTTACTTTTTAATATAGTATACACAGTATACAGTATATACAGTTGAAATTAGATCCACCTGGAGCCACCTCTAGCTCACCTGGTAGACAGTGTGCCCATATAAGCTGAGTCCTTATCCCATCTCTCTTTCTCTCCACATTTCCTTTCATTCTCCAGCTGATCTATGATGAAGGCAATAAAAAAAATCTTTCAATCCAAACATTTTGATCCAAAGTTACACATTAATGCATGACTAATAAAAACAAATGCATATATAATAGTTTTTTTTCTTCGATTGCCTAAGAACTATTTTGAAAATTGACCAGTTTTTCAAAACCCTACACACAATTAGCACAACCACACACCCAATTAGCAGAAGACCTCAGACCCTTTGCAAAATGAAACACTCTTGCAAAATACTATACACTAATTCATAAAAAAAAACATTTTGTTACCATATGAAACATTTGTTTCATATGACTTAATTCTGTTTGAACCAGTTACACAGTGCTGTTGCTAACCTAAAACACTTAAAACGCAATTCTACTTCTCAGTGATTAGAGTACTGTTAATGAAGTGCAGCGAGAAAATGCAAATATACAATCACCAAATACTACACAAGATCACCAAATACTACACAAGACCAATGCTGCAGACTAAGGAAAATATAATGTATTTCTCTCCATATACCCAAATCAGTCGACATGTCAACATGGAGAAACCCAACAAAACATGTCCCAGTTTTCATGCTACTACAGTAGTGTGTATAACACTGTTAGCTCAGCAAACAACAGATGAACATGAAATACTGTATCCACTACAGGTTAAAATTACAGTTAAAAAAAAACAAGATCCGAAAAAAACTGAAAATACAGTACAGAAAATACTAGACTTACCTGCTGCATTTTTCTAGTGCTTAAACCTGATTGGTGTGTCTACTATTAAGCAATCATGTGTTTACACACCTGATGGCTGGGTTTCACAGATTGGCTCACAGGTGTGGTAATATGACAGTCAGTGCTTTGGAATTGCAAGGAAGTGACATCATGATATACTTTTGTGTCTAATGTATAGGCCTAGTGTGTTTAGTGTTTTGCAAATCACTGTGTGTATTGTTTTGCAAAATGTGTGAGGCTGACATTGTGCTTATAGTTGTGCACATCTGGGCCAATGTTTTGCTCCTATAATGTAAGGTTTTGATAATTGTCTAATACTTTTGATTTCAGTGTGTAAGCAACCGGCAAAAACTTTAATACTCTCATAATACAATTATTTTTATTAATACAACGGGCAATTTTTCTGCATGCGACTACCTTTACTTTTGATACTTTAATTACATTTACAGAATAATACTGTGCCGTCTTCGGTATTGCCCTATGGGCTACACTGACAGCCAGCTAAACTCTCTCCTAACATCAAGACTCTGACGACAGTCGTTCCCACGTCCACAGGTTTAATGACGTTGCAAGGAAAGTGTGAAACTGCTGACAGACTAATCAATTCTATGATAGCGTTTAACATACAATATAGCCTAATGTTCAGAATGTAATTTCATCATTTCAAATATTTCCTTTCTACCGTTACACCATATAATTCAAGATATGTTTAGGCTACATGTAAACACTATTCATTCATATATGAATAGGACAGACTACACTCGTATATGAGTGTAGCCTGTCCTATATGACTTATAGTTGCCTAGCAACCATGCAACGTCAGTCAGAGCACCAACGCTGGCGATCACGGACATTTATACAAACATGACACAAAATAACACTGACATCAAACTAATGATCTATGAACCTATAGCTACATACCAACGATGCTACTCCAGGCATAAATGTAGGCTAATGTAGCTGTAGTTGGCTTGCTACATTACATTACAACCATAAATCACCGAAACGTTTGTTTGCAGCGTTCGTTTACTTCTTAATTACCGCTCACGCGACATAGCGGTTATCGGAGAGTCTTAAAGTGACAGCAACGTAAATAGAGAACTCATTAAGACTTGAGGCAAATTAACTTCTTACTTTTAACAGCTTATTTATAACAAAACAAATACTTTTCCATAAGAAATATTTTGAATGAAGGATTTTTTTTTATTGTATGGTTAATGTTACTAAAATAAAGAATCTATACTTGTTCCACCAAACCTAGACCCCTAAGCTACGATAATTGCCATTTGTGACGTCATGTTACATCAGCGGGAAAAATACAGATACCAGCATAGGCTACTCTCACATGACAAAAAAAACACCAACAGTGACACAATGCACATTAAACATGTTTGAGCAGAGGCTGAACCTGAAGACTGAAATACGCCCTCATCGAGTCTCATGTGTAAAAAGGGAGTTACCAGTAGGCCTGGTGTGTACAGAGGTGAGAATGACATAAAAGCTCCACTGTGTTAACACTATTGTGGAAATCTTAACCTTTCAGCCACAATGACTGCGCACAATTTTGAACAGATCCTTTCACCAAACATCTTGTCTATCAGGTTTATGTTCCTACTTTTCAATATGGTCGAGTCTAAAAAGGTAGTAGAGAAAGAAAGAAGGAGATATAAAGAACAAAGATTAAACTATTCAATGCCAACCCTCTCGCTATTATATTTCACTGAATAGCTGGCCTAGTTTCAAATGTTAGGACATTGCTTCAAGGGGCTGAATCTCACTATGACACACACTCCCATGTTATAAAACCAGCACTTCCTGCTTCACTGTTTTAAATCATGATCTCCAATGTGGCAGGTTAGGTGTCAAGTAACGAAGTACAAATACTTCGTTGCCTTACTTAAGTAGAAATTTTGGGTATCTATACTTTACTGGAGTAATTATTTTACAGCACACTTTTTACTTCTACTCCTTACATTTCCACGCAGTTATCTGTACTTTCTACTCCTTACATTTTAAAAATAGCCTCGTTACTCATATTTCAGTTCGGCTTGTTTTTATTCCGGCTCGTCATCGTTCAAAAACAGACGCAAAAAAATAAACTATCCAGATGATCGCTCCATCCGGATAGAGTGAATTTGATTGTGGTTGGAGTAGAAGTATAAACACAGCTGATCCGACACCCTATTGGTTTGTACGTGATCCATCCTGCACAGACCACAGACCCTTTTATATATGCACAGACCGGTGAAAATACGCCACCGGTGCTTTAACGACCGTTACCTACCGGACCGAAAAGCAACACGGATTTCGGTGCCTTATTTAGGTGTCACTTAAATCCCTGCGCTTCTCTCTGATGCTCCGAAAACAGACGTTAGAGGGAACTGAAACATCGCTGCACGGGACGCTAGTTAACACTTCAGTTGGCACCCACATAACAAAATTTGTCTGGCCCACCCCAGGGCCACATCCTTGCTACAATTCTGGCCCAGTTCTGGCTGGGTCCCCGGCCCAAAACTGGTCCACACATGGAAAATAGACACAAAAACAGTCCCTCCGGCCCAGATGAGGCCCACACCCTGTAAAATGATTTGTTTTATTTTGGCCCAGTTCTGGCCCAGACACTGTAAAGTGACTTGTGTTTTTATTTTGGCCCAGTTCTGGCCCAGACACTGTAAAGTGACAGTGTTTTATTTTGGCCCGTTCTGGCCCAGACACTGTAAAGTGACAGTGTTTTATTTGGCCCGGTTCTGGCCCAGACACTGTAAAGTGACAGTGTTTTATTTGGCCCAGATACTGTAAAGTGATAGTGTTATGTGGCCCAGTTCTGGCCCAGACACTGTAAGACAGATCTGGCTGAGACTCGGCTTGGTCCCCGGGCCGGATGTGGTCTAGAAACTACGACATGTTTGTTGCTGGTTCCAATGTTGACTCTGGAGGAAATGAAATGACACACACACACACACATCCATTAATGCCAAACCAAAACAAAACAAACTTTTCTTAATATTAATTATTTTCTTATATATTATATTATAATATAATAATATATATATATATATATATATATATATATATATATATATATATATATATATATATATATATATATATAGTATATATATATAGTATGTAATTCAATGGGTCACAGAATGCTAGGCCTGATATAGCCCATTCATTCAACAGATGAATTGACGCTGGCGTTGAATGAGCTAACACTCAAAATAACTCCAAATCATTGGATTAGCTATAGTGCACTGGAGCAGTTATAATAATAAAACAAGATAATTAATTAAATTTACACAATGAGATCACACTCATCTAGCCTATTTGTGATAACATATCAGAATGTTTTCTGATAGCCTATCATCGCAAACGATCTAATTGTTATAAAGATATTAAAATACAATTCTTCTTGACATTTACAACAGCTTCTAAATGTCATACAACACTGTAATGAACATTAAATTTAATTACTTGTCTTTTCTGCCGCTGAAAATGTTCCTCCTGAAAAGGAAATCTTCTGCAGACAGCAAATCTCCGGCAGAGTCCTAGAATTTAACCGCCAAAACCTTTTAATTCTCGTTGTGGCCCGACTGTGACAAAACGAACTCGGGCCGACAGTAAAAATACACAGCTACACAGAGTACGGAACTGACACTAGTACAACTGCTTCTAGCCGACACTGGCCCATTAATAAAACGCTGTATATGAGCCAGCGCGAGTAAAACTGCTTTAAGCCGACACTGGCTCTTCATAAAAAGCCGTATGTCAGCCAGAAGTGTTGTGTACACAGTCGGCACGAACTCTGGCCCATTATCTTTACTCCGATGCCGACACTGAGCCGACAGTAGCGCTTTTTAGGCGGAATCGGCCCAAATGTGCTTGCTATCTGGGCAGCAGGTAGCGTCAGCCTACGGTTAGCTAGCAGTGGGAGTAAACATGGTAAAATGCTGACAGGTAAACGGTGTAAAGTGTGTCTGTATTTCACTGGAGAGGATTGTAACACCAGCCTGTAGCTGCCGTTGTCTGATAAACACAGAAGAGATGTGACACCTTTTTCAGCCCTTCTGAGTTTGCAGGTATGATTTTAATATAACCTTATTATAGTCATATGGCCTTTAGAAATTTTTTTGGGGTTATTTCCCCACGTTTTGGGGTTAAACTGTTGTCCTTAATGGCATTTTTTCCCCCTTACATCAGGGGTCTTCAACGTTGTTTTAAGCCAAGGACCCCTTAACTTAAAGTGAGATGTAGCAGGGACCCCCTACATATTGTATGAAATTAAGTTGCATATTAAACTGGGCCTACAATAACTGTTAGGGCAACCTAAAGCCGTCTTACATACCCTTTTTTCATAAGCTATTAAAATATTAATTGTTGGCATGATTTTATAAATCATATTTTAATGTTAAATATGTGGCAAAGTAAATCTAAAATTAACTGTCTGTGGGCTGATATCTTAGTGACAGTGGGAATTTTTGCTAATAATATATTGGAATTATGATGAGGCATTTTTTTTTTTTTTTTAAAGACTCAAAACTTTACAATCATTTGGAGGCCCCCCTGCAATGACTCTGAGGACCCCCTTTTGAAGATCTCTGCCTTACATTACTTTTACTTTTATACTTTAAGTAGTTTTGAAACCAGTACTTTTACACTTTTACTTAAGTAAAAAGCTTGAGTTGATACTTCAACTTCTACAAAAGTCTTTTCAAACCCTACTATCTATACTTCTACTTGAGTAATGAATGTGAATACTTTTGACACCTCTGCCCCCATACTTTGAGAAACGCCTACTCCCTTTTTCTGTAGTAGATGCTAGATCGGACCCCCATTTCCTCTTTTCTCTGTAAATGATAAACAGTGGATCTACGTTCTCTCAGCTTATGGCTCCATTTCTGTTCCTGTTGTTATTTCTCTCTGGAGCAACTTCTGGTAAATATCACCTTTTATTGATAAGTTTTATGTAACATTAGACATTAAATGTTTTATCGTCATGGGCGTACATTTCGTCTAAACACATTTCTCAAGAGCAATTATTGACTGGGACAGAAATAATACAGCTGATATAGTACTTGTATATGTTGTGTGTAGTTGCTGAACTCCAGTAAGTAGTCTGGAAAGCTGTTTAATTCTCTCTAAACATCGGATGAAGAGATTCTTCTCTCTAATAGAGATGATGCGGAACTGACCGGGGTGAATTTAGTTTAATGTTTGACATTCGTCGGTTTTCATGGATGTTACGTTCAATAGGTCAAAGCCTAGATTGCACTCAGTTTCAGGGCATGTTGGAGAGCTAATTTAGACAGACTTATCACAGTTATTTTTTAAGTCAAAATCACCAAAAATGACACGCACTTGAGAGCGCAAAGAACTGAATTATGTCCCTAACTATAGAGGTAGTTAGGGACCGTCGTAAAATTGCAACGCCACTCATTTTAATCTTTATTAACTTTTTTGTTTTACAACAGAGAAATCTCAAACCACTTCAATTATAGATAGGGACAGCCATTAAACATTTCACACTTTTGAATTAGTAAAAATATGTAAAGATAAATAAAGATGTAGGCTATCGTTAGCAATAACGATAGTAGTATCAACCATTTTCTGATTAATGAATATATTGACATGAAACCACCTGTAATATGTCACAGACATCCCCTCACATATTTCACAGCTGTTAGTTTGTGAAAAAAATCCTTTGAAAATACCTTACCTGATTTAATGCAAATTTAAAGATTATTATTTCATCACGTTTCTCATTAATGAATATATTGACATCCAACCACCTGTAATATTTTCCAAACATCATCTCAAAACTTGCACAGCCTTTATTTTGTTTTTAAGTGTTTAGAAAATCCCTTAGCATCCTTACATCAACCACCTGTAATAGGTCTCACACATCTTCTTACAAATTTCACAGCTGTTATTTGGTGAAAAAGTCTTTAGCAAATCCCTTAGCATCCGCATAACTGATCTATTGACTATAAAATGCATATATAAAGGTTACCAATTTAATAGGTTTCTCATTTCTGAATATATTGCCATCAAACCACCTGTAATATTTCTCGGACATCTTTTTACAACTTTCACAGCTGTTAGTTTGTGATAAAGTCTTTAGCAAATCCTTTGGCATCCTCAGCAGGGACCTATTGTCTATAAAGTGTATATTTAAAAAATATTATTTTAATATGTTTCTTATTAATGATTATATTGACATCAAACCACCTGTAATATTTTTAAGACATCTTTTCACAACTTTCACACCTGTTAGTTTGTGGAAAAAAAACTACTTTGAAAAAACCTTATCAATTTCCCTGATCTGTTGGCTATTTACATTACATATAATTTAGCTGACGCTTTTATCCAAACTTATCCGACTTACAGTTGTTACATATCAGAGGTCACACACCTCTGGATCAACTAGGGGTTAAGTGTCTTGCTCAGGGACACATTGGCTGATGTAGCGCAGTGGGAATCGAACCCAGGTCTTCCACACAAAAGGCATGTGACACATCCACTGCGCCATCCCACCCCCGTATATTTAATGCATATTTAAAGGTTATTATTTCAACACGTTTCTCATTTCTGAATATATTGACATCAAACCACCTGTAATGTTTCAGACATCTTATCACAACTTTTACAGCTGTTAGTTTGTGAAAAAGTCTTTAGAAAATCCCTTAGCATCCTCATCAGTGACCTATAGTCCATGAAATGCATATTTAGGGTTAGGGTTAGGGTTAGGGTTATCAATTTAACAAAAATGACTTGAAACAATACGTAAAAACATATTTGCAAAGAAAATGCACAGCACACCAAAGAGGCTAACCTGTTGTGCTTTTGGGACAAGACAACCTTGCAAGAGGGCCTCCTTGTGTACTGAGGCCACGCCCCATCAGAATATTAAATTCTGTGTTCAGCAATAAACTGAACAGCGCAGACTGCCCGGTGCGGGAATCCCCCACAGGGAAACACAGCTGCCAGAGCCCCCGACCACTGCATCCAATCCAGCCACCAGCCAACGGCAACGCAGCGCCCCGCGCAGCGATGCCCCAGGCACCAAAACAAGGAAATGAAACCCCCGCCCCTATTCGGCCCTCTGTCCCCTGTCCCGTGTGGCCTCACCATTCCCTAGACCCGTTTGACTTTTTGTTCATCTGATGTTTTGTTTGCGGCCCATTTACTGAAGTTACCCCGGAGTTATTTGTGTCGGTAAATATATAAGATGTTAGCTTCTGATTCAGCAGGAAACTACCTTCCATTTCTGAGTGACTGATCTTCCATTTTTTAACCTCTTACTGTATTGATTGAGTGTTAGTCATTCAGGTAAATTATGAATTATGTCTAAAACTTTTCAGTTTCAGATTCATGAAAGCTTTATTGTCTTTATGAGAACACAATAAAGGGATATATATACCTAGTCTAGGTATAGTGGTTTTGGATTTGGATGGAGTTATGTGTGTTGGTATATATAGCGGATAAAGTGATTAATTTCCCTAATACAGATGGACTGAGCCCTTAGCTGCTAACAATAGCTAACTAGCCACCTGGATGGACACTACGGAAAATGTAACAGTTTAATGTGTAGGGACACACCTGTAGAGAACTGTTGAAACAACATGACTTTTTATTAATAATAGTTTATTGTTTTTCAGACCTGATTGAGGTAACAGTGAACCATGGAGATGATGTCATTCTGCCATGTCAGGCTGCTGATTCCGCCATCATAGATGTAAAGTGGACCAGACCTGACCTGGAGCCAGATACCGTCCTCTTATACAGAGATGGACACTTGAACACAGACGACCAGCATCCATCCTATAAGGACAGGGTGGACCTGGTGGACAGAGATCTGAAGGACGGAGACGGGTCTTTAATTCTGAAGAATGTGAGCAGACACGATGCTGGAACATACGAGTGTCGAGTTGCACCAGGTGGTTCAGGACGTACAAAGGGAGACAATGACTCTGAGCCAATCAGAATCATCCGTCTACAGGTTCCAGGTGAGTGAGTCTCTCTCAGTGAGTGTTTCTGAGTATCAGGTTGTAGCTGCAGCTCCTCTAGAGTCTCCCATGATGAGTTGGTCCCAGAGAGTCAGACAGAGAGACAATCAGTTCAGATCATCTCAACATTTAGAGAATAATTTACTCCTGTAAAAGTACTGTAAGAAAAGTTACCTTAAACGTAATGTACTTCTTACATTCAATAAACTTTCCTCAAGTAAAAACTAAATGACTCAATAATTTACAGTTGAAAAATGTTCTTAGATAAAAGTAAAAAATAAGTCATTACAATTTTTATTATCCAAAGCATCATTCTACCTCTCCAGAAACAACATTTTAGATATCTGAAAACAGAATTATTACAAGGAAGAACTTCAATTTCAGATACAATTTAGTTGTTGCTAGTCATAATTATAATTTCAGATATCCAAAATGTTATTTCGAAATATCTGATATACATTTTGACTAGTAAATGTAAAATTAGATAACTTCAATTAGAATTATGAATAGAAGATACAATATAATTTATTAATCGCACACTGGGGAAATTCCTACAGCAGCTCAAAACACATCAGAATAACACAAATGTACATTAAATAAACATAAACATATACAGAAAGTACTACAAGTTATATTAGTTATACTACTACTAATAATAATAGTAATAATAATGATGGAGGTCTTTTGAAGTACCATGACTTTTCTTTACTATTGTTTGTTATTGTTTTTCAGACATGACTGTGATACTAGTGCCTGGAGAAAATGTCACTCTGTCATGTTGGGCTCCTGATTCCATCAGACTTGTAAAGTGGAGCAGACCTGACCTGAAGCCAGATACCGTCCTCTTATACAGTGATGGACACTTGAATACAGACGACCAGCATCCATCCTTTAAGAACAGGGTGGAGCTGAGGCACAGAAATATGAGGTTAGGAGATGTGTCTTTAACTCTAAAGAATGTGAACATCATGGACTCTGGAATATATGAGTGTGGAGTTAAAACCGGTGATTCAACACGTACAAAAGGAGACATCGACTCTGACCCAATCAGAACCATGACAACCATCCTTCTGCAGGTTCCAGACCTAGGTTAGTGGTTCTCTCTCAGTGAGTGTTTCTGAGTATCAGGTTGTAGCTGCAGCTCCTCTAGAGTCTCCCATGATGAGTTGGTCCCAGAGAGTCAGACAAAGACAGAGATGAGTAAGGTTGTTGTTGTTGTTGTTGTTGTTGTTGTTGTTAAGGAGAAACAGAAATCTACAAATCATTTCTGGATATCTGATTTTTTTGGGATATCTGAAATTGAAAACCATGAATAACAAAAGTGACGTTGTTTGTCCGAGGAAGAATGACGACATGTTCTTTTTGAATAAGAAGAATTGAAATACAGATATCTGCAATATATATCCAGTATAGCTACTGAATGTTAAAACAGCTTGTCTGTGATGTGCTGTGGAAACAATAGGAAATAGATGTTTTAAACCACTGTGGTGCTGCAGTCACACATAACAATGCCATGAATTTTATTGATTACTATTGTTTATTGTTTTTCAGACCGGATTGTGGTAACAGTGGATCCTGGACAGGATGCCATTCTGCCATGTCAGGCTGCTGGTTCCTCCATCATATTTGTAAAGTGGACCAGACTTGACCTGAAGCCAGATAACGTCTTATACAGGTATGGATACTCGTATGAAGACGACCAGGATCCATACTTTAAGGACAGGGTGGAGCTGGTGGACAGAGATCTAAAGGACGGAGACGTGTCTTTAATTCTGAAGAATGTGAACAAACACGACGCTGGAACATACGAGTGTCAAGTTATAACCGGTGACTCTGCGCCAATCGCGATCATCCATCTGCTGGTTCGAGGTGAGTGAGTCTCTCTCAGTGAGTGTTTCTGAGTATCAGGTTGTAGCTGCAGCTCCTCTAGGGTCTCCCATGATGAGTTGGTCCCAGAGAGTCAGACAGAGAGAGAATCTGTTCAAATGATCTTAACATTTAGAGAATATTTTACTCGTGTAAAAGTACTGTAAGAAAAGTTACCTTAAACTTAAAGTACTTCTCACTTTCAATAAACTTTCCTCAAGTAACCACAAAATGACTTGAAAATTGACACATGAAAAATGTGCTCAGATAAAAGTAAAAAATGAGTCATTATAATGTTTTGATCGTTGATAATTTCAGATATCCAAAACATTAATCTTCCTCTCAAGAAACAAAATTTTACATATCTGAAAACAGATTTCTTAGGAGGGAGAACTTCAATTTCAGATAAAGTTTAATTGTTGCTAGTCATAATTTTAATTTCAGACATCCAGAATGTTATTTTAAATATGAATTAATACGCCCCCTAATTGCTGATCTTTGCAAAATTTTGTTTTGTGTTGATAGCAATTACTACGGCAGAGAAATTGCAATCAATCACAAATGTGACATTTGCATGCGTTATCTGCCAAAACACATAATCATTGATTATAGCGCCCCCTAATGGCTGATCTTCGCCAGATTTGTTACAGAGCCTCAGATTTTCATGACAAACAAGCATCACAAGTTTTGTGTTGGTAGCATTTACTGTGGCAGAGATACTGCAATTGCAAATTTCCCATTTAAATGCATTGAGTTATTGGCCAAAACAAATAAACGTTGATTATAGCGCCCCCTAATGGCTGATCTTCACCAAATTTAGTACAGAGCATCGCAGTGGGATGTTGAACAATGTTCTCAAGGTCTTTGCAGATAACATTTAATTTGGCCGAGATATGATATGATTTGTGTGTGGCAGCTAGCTAGGAAAATTTGTTTGGTTGTCAAATGCGCATACTTTAACGTAGCAAAATTATTTTAATAACTTTTGGTCAGGTCCATCTGGAGATGCTATGTACCAAGTTCGAAAAAATTTGGTTTGTGAGACATTGCGAAAAAGATTTAAGCCAAAATGGACGTGGCCTATATCATGTGATGAAGCTTGATTCAAGGAACACGGGAATGTAAGGTTTTCTAATGTGTAATGTGGAAGTTAAAGGCAAAAAACATCATAGCACCACATGTGTAATTTTTGGTAGGTGAGGTCCATGACCCATTGTACATCTACCCTGTTAATTTGAAGTTGCTCACATTAGTGTAAGTGGTAAATCCAAATCTGGGTCCCATAGGCCACCCCCACTTTGACGAATCAGTACTCCACTGTGAGCCCTAGGAGTGACGATACCCTCAAAATTTCAAAAATATCAGATGAGCGGTTCCTGAGATATAAACTTTTCCACTTGTAGCACCCCCAAATTTGTTTTGGAGCCCCAGAGGGTCATGGCAAACAAGAATCTAAAGTTTCACGATGATAGCATTTATTTTGGCCAAGATACGGCAAAAATATGACAAACTTTTCTGCACAGAGATTTGCACAATTTTCATCCGATAAACATTCTTTGGACTTTTTGTCAGATCGGTCTGGAGATGCTACCTACCAAGGTTCGTGCAGATCGGTCGCACAGTCTAGGTGGAGTTAGAAAAATAAAAAATAATAAAAATAATAAAAATAAATTGCTAATTCTCACGCATAAAAGTATAGGTGGAAATGGGATTTCAGGTAACGCGTGGATATGTGTATTTTAAATGTGCGATGTATGGTTTGGGAGTTATAGGGCCAAACTCGTATCTCTGCTATAGCGCCACCTAGTGGTGGAAGTTTTTTGTCCGAGGGATGAAGGCTGCTCCACAATCCACACATTTACTGACTCATATGTTTTATTCATCTTCAGGAAACTCCCCTCCTGTAGGCCGATACGTTGGATTGGCAGCCGGTGTTCTGGTTCTTGTAGCTGTTGCAGTGGTTGGTGTCCTGATGTTTAGAAGACGTGAGAACATGAGATCAGGACAACCTGCTGCTGAAGCATCAGCCGATAACTTCATCTAACAACTCCCAGAGCTCTTTACACCTGACTGTTTTGTCATGTGTTGTATATACAACATGATTATCATTACTGCTGTGGGTGTGAGGTCATGAGCTTATCTGCTATTTGGTCAGTTTGCCCCCCACCCGCCCATCGTGGTGGGTGGGGGGGGGGGGGGGGGGGGGGGTTGTGTATCTGAGTCGGGGATCTGTATTATCTGGAGCTCTGAGATCCTCTAGGGTCTCCCATGAGGAGATGGTCTCACAGGAGGGTCAGAAAGAGAGACCCACTTCAAATTACTTTTACTTTAAATACATTTTCCTCAAGTAGAAACTAAATATTATATAATAATATAATATAATAATATATATTCAAAAATGTGTTCAGATAAAAGTCAAATGTGTTCAAATGTTTAACAGCGGAGTGATGATTGAATGAAGAACACAGAGATGTTCAGATAATATCAACTCAGCAGTAATACACAGAAATGCTTTTCTCCATTAAACAGATTAAATGTGATAATATTATGTAACAATAATATACTCAACACTGAGCTGTATCCCTGCAAGCTTTCAACTGGAAATTATGTTTCTTTAGTTTGAAATATCAGCAGACAGAGCACCCACCAAAATATCTTATAATCAAGTGTAGAGAGCTCTTCAACATCTGTTTGGGTGTTTTGGTAATAATACATTTTTATTTGGAGGGAATTTTAAATGATTGTTTTCTGCTCGGCCATATGAAGCTGTGTATTGCCTGCTAAGAATGGGATGTTTTCAGCTAATGATTTAAAATCAATTAACCTTGAATATAGTTGATTATATTGTGAATATTGTTGTTATTGTAATTATAAAATCAGCTGATGCAGCTCAGAATATCTCAGGGGAACATAAAGGACGAGTCTGTCTCTAAATAAGACCTTAAACTGGATTATTATCTATGTTTTATGTATTATTTCCATGATTTTTGTCAAAAGGAAATGTTATGAAATGTGAACTATACCAAATTGATGAGATATGAAATCAGTGGATAATTATTTAATATGAATGAATGGATGAAATAATAATGATCAGAGACATGATGGAAGTTAATAACTCATTTTTAACATTTAGATACCTAAATGCGCTTTAAACTTTTAACTCTCTTAGCTTATTTTAATAAATCTTTATTTTTCTACATTTGGATCCCTGAGTTGTTACTTTTTATATATTCATTGTTGTGCTTTTTTATTCTTTGAACACAAATAAGGCCGCTCCAAATATCAACCCTAATATTGAAGTTACAGTTGACCGAAAGTAAATGTGTACAGGACGAAGTAAATGTGTACAGGATGATATAAATGTGTACAGGACGAAGTAAATGTGTACAGGATGATATAAATGTGTACAGGACGAAGTAAATGTGTACAGGATGATATAAATGTGTACAGGACAATATAATCCTGAGAGACTATGATCTGAATATGACAGAATCATTGGTGTCAGCTGAAGAGATCTTTGTCCAACATGTTTTTACAGTAATGCTGCTTTCTCATGTGTCGTATACTAACATACACTTCCCTTTTATATATATTATGGAAAGCCAAACAGTTCAAATACACGTGATTGTCTACGTGGACACCACGTAGACAATCACGCAGATTGTTGTAGGGGGGTGGTTGTGTTATGCCAAAAGATTTTTTTCCCTCGTTGCATTGCAAGGGTACAGAGCCCCGGAAGTGTCACAGCGATATTTCTCATTGCGTTCCCTCGCAAAAACTTTTCTTCCTTCCACTCACCTGCCCGGTGCAACACCACAATATGGATCAATAATTATTATTCGTCCCAAAACTAGTTTTGGGGTGAATTAATTATTACTATCAATTAATTACTCTGGCTGAGATTTCCTAGGAACCTTACCAAAAAGACTCAGGATGCTGCAAATGTTGGTATGATATGAAAATGGCTCACTGCATAAAAAGTGGGATTTTCGTCAGTATGCGGCACTGTAGATTGTAGACTCTTCAATTTTAGCTTGAATTGATTCATTTAATGAAAGTATGCTAGATGAATTACTGTGTATGTCATTAGCTCGCTACAGTTGCCAAACTTATTCGTGGGTTAGTGCAGTGCTGCTTTTATCCATGGTCAAAACAATCATACTACTAATCCACATGATACAAGCCATCTGTGATCGGTGAAAAAATATACTCGAAAATGGCATCACAGTCACCCAGAGCCCAAAGGGACACCTTCACAATTTCATACACGTAACCAAGCAAAAAGTACAGAGTATTTCACTCTGACTAGAAGTAGAAAGTGGCATGAAAAGAAAGTTAGTACATAACATTAAGTGAGTACTTGTACAACACATTATGATCTCTTACAGGCTGTCTGAGGTTTTTCCAGGAAGCTTCCTGTAACGGTTTCTTGATGCGTGAGAAACTGCAAAGCTGCTGAGAATAGTGATTCAAACAGAGGAAGTGGTTGGTTTAGGGGGAACAAAAAACCGACAAACAGCACCAATGTCACAGTCACAGTAACTCAGTTTAGACCCCACATAAGGTAATTTATTCAGTGTGAAGTGAGTCAAACATGAACTAATCTTTTAAATATCTGTCCAGTGCAACAGTCCGGCCCTGAACAGGTTGTTTAACCCTAACCCCAAACACAGTTTGAGCTCTAAAGTTACTCAATGATAAAACCATTTTAACTTCTAAATATTGAGGCTAAACTCAGATCTGATCAAGAGATTCTAATACTGACTGTGCTGTTGCTTTAAGAGAGACACGATGTTCTTAATTTAGTTTCCTGTTTCAGGGTGTCTGGCTGCTGCAGAAGCAGGTCAGCTCATGCAAGGTACAGAGTATGTGCATCTTTTTTTCATGAGTTCACTGCACACAGACAAATCAATAGAGAAGTCTGCCACAATAACACTGCCATCCTGCAATAAAATCCTTCATAATAACACCCTAAGCAGCGTGTTTTGGGGTAGGACTGTTTAATGTGTAAAGTTGGAGGAAAGGTAACCTTTGAGTGTGTTAACCCATGAAACACATAGACATCAGGCCTGTCTCCGAGCAGCAGCATGATAATCTCCTCCTTCTCTCACTGAACACTGCATGGTCTGTCCCTGTAAGACGAACATTAGATGTTTTTAATTCCAAATATTTTTTAGCTTGAACTCAGCCACCTCTACTGTTCAGACAAACCTGCACACTGAGCACTGACTGACTTCAGTCTACTTTATTAACTCTTTCCTCTCTGCACCGTCACACTATACTCTTATTAAAGGTCCCATGGCATGAAAATGTATATATATTTCCATGTTTTGATTCTTGTTGAATAAAATATTCCCCAATGTTTACCCTCACTGAGACAAATGTCAGTTCCAAAGAGACACTTTAACCCAAGATCTAAAGTTGTTGGATCGAAATATTTATCTTCTTCTCCTACATACTATAAAACTATCAGTGTTTGAGCTCTGATAGAGATGCTGAGTGAGTTAAAGACTTTCCAGTGAAATGATCGTCTGGAGAACAGAGTGAAAGCTGCCTCCTGCTGGCTGTCTGACTGCATTACATCATGCTTTCTTTATCTCAAAGCCTCAGCACATGATCGACATCTTTCTTTATTAACACTAGACACTTTTATATTAGCCACACGTGATGCAAATCAAACACCATTCAGAAATATGAGAAAGAAAAAATGCAGTTGATTCAAAACTTCACAAAGATAAATACAGTGTGATTTAATAAATATTCTACAAAAGGACTCAAAAAATGGGTGTAATCAGATATTATTTTAGTTTAGTTTTTGAAGATTGTCCACAGCCCAATATTAGATATCCTGATCCACCCTCCACACCAGATGGTGGCGGTAATTCGCCAAGAAGAAGAAGACACCTGCTGCCATGTTACTTCTCCAACAGGTGCATGCTGGTTGTGACTAACATGATCCTCCACTTCAGGTTCAGACAGGTGAGATCAACAACACACTCTCTGTGATGGATGGTACTGTTCAGAGGAAGGTTGCTAGGAAACGTGTGTGTGCCCATGTGCACTAAGAACAAATCTGCACTGTCTCTTTCTGCTCTGTGTGTGTGTGTGTGACACGTTTTAAGCACTTTTTATCAACGTTTTTGGCAATTTTTTCCCAAGCATTTTGCGCTTTTTTGTTGCTTTATCGAGGGGGTTAGTTTTGAAGATTAAGATCCTTTATGTTTAACATTAAACAACTCAGTAATCACCATCACCAAACCCACCAGACTGCATGTAAATAATAGGGGTGGGGGAAAAAATCGATACAGCATAGTATCGCGATATTTTTCGTGGCAATTCTGTATCGATACACAGACACCAAGTATCGATCTTTTATGACATATGTGTTGGTCAGTTTGTCTGCTTGACATCACATTTTGCAGCAATAGAATTGAAGTGAGATGAACAAACAGAGAAATGTATCTTTTTTAGATAAAGCAGATGTTGACAAAATTGGCCTTTCGGTACATCATTTGAAATTGGGAAAAATCTGAAGTTGGAAAAAAGGTAATACATTGCAATATTGCAGAATATTGCAATATGTTTAAAATCGCAATAATATCGTATCGTTACATAAGTATCGTGATGATATCGTATCGTGAAGCCTCTGGTGATTCCCACCCCTAGTCTCCACCCACAGCAGCAGCCAACGGGTTCGGCCATCGCAGACCTGCTCCCTCCTTACCCCCGGGCTTCTGGCTGGACCATGCCGTACCTTCTGGAGAAGGCAGCACCACCAACAACCTTCGTCATACTTCCTCAGCCCTTGTGTCCTCGCTCCTGTTTTTTGGCGTCCTCCTCCCCACACCTCCTTCCTTTCCTTTTTTTTAAATAAACCTGATTTTTTTGAACGTTGCATTTGGGTCCGTTCTGTATCCCAGCGTAACAACCTCCTTCCTTGTCACGTGTCACTGTTCGAGTTATCAGGAAATGTTTTTTTTTTTATTGTGTATTTGAACATCAGGAAATATTAGGTAAAAACAAACTTATGGAACAGCACACATCACAATGAACACAATAACAGGTTGTGAACAGCTGTTATCAGAATCTCAGTATCATCTAGATCAGCGGGGGGTCCTCAGTGTGTTTTAGGCCAAGGACCCCTAACCTGAAAGAGACACGAGCAGGGACCCCCGACTACATATATTGTATGTTGCATGATAAACTAGGCCTACCATAATGTTTGGTATGGTGCCCTGCAATACTAAGCTACTATTTACGTATTCATATATCATCATGTTTTAATGTCAAACATATATGTGGAAGGCACAGTGAGTCCATTAGCTGAACTGTATCTGTGGATGGCTAGCATAGTGGCTAATAGTTATCGGCTGTTTTTCCTTTTTACGAATAGGCCGATTTATCTATTCCAATAAAATGTTGCATTCATGTTAGTGCATTTTTCGGGTCTATTTCAATTTTGGGGGAAGAAACTTTCCAAAAGGTATTAAACAATAATTTGGTGCCCTCCCCCTCTGCAATGACTCTGAGGACCCTCTAGGGGTCACTGACCCCCTGTTGAAGATCACTGATCTAACTTATTGGGTGAGGAGTGGGGCACAGCTGGACAGCCACAAGATATATGCAGATAAATGAATCCACACCTTTGAGAATCTACTGAACCTGCACGTCTTGGGACTTTAGTGTCATTTACTAAATTATGAAACTCGTAATGCAACATTAGCATTATGGAGATGTTACTGTAAATGGACTGCAGTTCTACAGTGCTTTATTTAATCTTATTGACAACTCAAAGAGCTTTTCACACACTGATGTCTTGCCCAAGTACACTTGGACATGTAGACTGCAGGGCCCACTGACCTTCCAGTTGGTAGATGACCACTCTACCGCCTGAGCTGCCCCCGAGGTCTTTGCTATGACAACTTGACATTAACCAAGACAACATAAAAAAATGTCATAGCGGTAGAGTTTAGATTCTCTGCCCGAGCCCAAGCCCAAAGTTGTCTTCGTTAGCTGTACAGCTGACTCAGCCCCGGGGTGCAAGGAGCCAAACCTGGAAAGGGCCAGAGGGCCAGAGGGCCACGTGGACCGGGGAGAGCTTCAGATCTGTTAGGATGGAGATGGAGCCAACATTAGTATCTCTTATCAGCAGTGATCCACTGCAGCACTCAGTTTCCAGTTTATTAGGTACAGCTAGAATGAAGTCTAATACAACAGTAATGCAATGCATCCTCGAACATCATAACTGTCATGAATAATGTTCAGTTTGTGTTAATTCAACTGTGTAATTGTTTTGGAGGATGTAGTATGTGTGGCTTTTTAACTGAATTGTGTTACAGTGACAGGTCTTTGTATTTATCGACCTTGTTTATACCAATGAGATAAATAACTAGTAGTAATGTGTTTACTTGCTTAAGAGCTTGAATTTCATATCATGTGTATTACAGAAGTTATTTCTAATAACCATCTTATGTTAATAAGTTAACCTTCTGTTGCTGCTCTTGCAAAATGTATGCAGATTCAGCTGTCCTGTAAGACCCACCCTCTCATGCATATACCTACCTCTTCCTAGTGCAGCGTCGGGGAAATTCTCAACGCATCAAGACTTGTCAGAGAGCAACACAATAGCAGATCACAGCCACCAACTGCTCCCTAGTCCTAGCGTTGAGGAAATTCTCTAAATATCTACTGCCAGAGAGAACAGTGTCGGGATACAAAGACGACTGCAGATCACCACTCTGTCAGATCTCATGGCTCCATTTCTATTCCTGTTGTTCCTTCTTTCTGAAGCAGCTTCTGGTAAATATCAGCTGTTATTGTGAAAATATTCATGTAGACTTTAAAGGTTTTTGAAGATACAATGATGTCATCTTGTTGAAAGGAAATGTGAATGTGTTTAAAACAATATAAAGTATTATCATTATGATCATCTGTTTAATTTACAGTCAAGTTCAGTTTTTGTAAGTAAATGTTTGACTAAAAATAATTCTCAAATTTAGGCTTGTATGTAGTTGTATTTAAGTATGAATAGTGCATATTTAATGGTATTTCCTTACACAGTAATGGGTAATGGGTTTCGCAAGTGTTGTGTTCAACTTTGTCAGTAACTTGAAATATAAGAGAGTGATCGGGCTGTTTCAGACTGTTTCCTAAAACAGGAAGGAAAACTGGCAAAATGTAGGATATGGTAAATCACAACTATCAATATCACTTCCCCATCTGCCAGTCACAAGATCTGACCATAATTACACTTGTGCTTTCCATAAACTGTCGTTTCTGTAGTCTTTTGTTTCAGTTGAAACCCTGGCAGTGGTAAGCGATCGTGAGAGCAAATAAGAAAATATCAAAACATAATTCAAACTGATGTGCGCATTGGCAACAGACGGCTGAAGAAGCCGAAAAATAGCCTGTATTACCTCCTCTTAAAATCTATATCTTTAATAAATATAGCCATCAGTGAATATTAACGGGATTGTCGGTCTCTAAATGTTTTAACTTTTATGAGCGCACCTCTCTCTCTCTCTCTCTCCTCACACCAAGCACCGCCTGCAGTCTTCTTCACGGTGGCGCCGTTATCAATCGACCTATTGATTGGTCAGTAGGCGGCAGAGGTGTCAATTCAGGTCAGAAAGTAAAAAGTCCTGCCATGTGTTTATTCCACCAATGAACTCAGCCAGCTGATTTCACTAATTAGCAGCTGATTTCACTAATTAGTAGTGAAATCAGCTGGCTGAGTTCATTGGTGGAATAAACACATGGCAGGACTTTTACTTTCTGGACCTGGAATTGACACCTCTGGTAGGAGGTGCTTTTACACCGGTTGATCTCTGATCTCTAACTTAACCTCCCGACCAGGTTAGGTGATCAGCATGAGTTACCACGGCGATTGAACCCGATAACAACTAATCCACCTTCGTAGTACAGAAAATCCTGGGTTGAGCCTGAAGTTAGCTCGTTAACGCCAAATCGTGTAGTACAGGCCTCTGGTGTGTGTGCGGCGCTCTCTTTCTTTCTTTAATTTTTTTTTTCTTTATTGCAAATCAAGTACAATGACAACTTCAAAAATACATATATATCAGGTGTTAGGAGGTACAAACATATGTACAAAAAACATATTTGCAATTACAAAAATTACAAATATCAAGAGTGTTTAAACGGATAGGTTTCCACACAGCAAAATTTCTCTTTGCTCTTATTGAGGTTGAATGGAGATTTATATTCGCCTGATTGGGCGAAAAGAGAGCGAATTGCCGAGGCAACAAAACAAACTTGACGAAAGTTTAACTTTATTCAAACGAGGACCACTTGAGAACCAAAAAGTCTGATCAAGAGGTTATCAGAGCTGTATCATGAAAATTTGTATGTGATTAAAATATTTCTACACGAGCATTGGTACTTGTATCAACACAAATTGTGATTTATATGACAAACAAACTTAGTCAGGGCACACACACCACTAAATAGACCACTGTATGTGTTAGTTTAAACACGCAAACTTTTCAGCTAGCCGACACGCCAATCGCCTAATACTTGTGCATTTGTTTGATTACATGTTTTGTTGGCGAACATTGACGCTTGTATCAACAAGGAATGTTGTTTATGAGTGGTTAATTTCACAAGCTACAAAAGCAACGATAGCTTGCTAGCAAACTACTTGCTAGCTACCTATGCTACCTTGCTAGACCTTCCTCCAGGAAGTGGAACATCGTGGATATAGACTACAGCAGATATATTAGGCAAAGTTTTTCCAAAAAGTAACAGTCAGTGCCGCTGCTAGCCATTTTGATGACCTAAGCACAATTTCTTTATAGCGCTCCCCCCCCCCATCAAAAAAAGTCACACAATTTTACTTTACTTTGTAAACACACTATGTAGAACAGCTAAAACACACAGATTCAAGTATTGAGAAGAGCATAATATTATAAAATAAACCAAAGATTTTCCAAAATTAATCAAATCAAATGAAATTGGTACTGTTGTGGAGTCTACAGACTTGCTGGGGTTGATGTGTGCTTGAAGTGCTTGTAGATGGTTGCTTGTCATCAGTATCTTCTTCTTCTCCACCTGCTCCTCCTTGTACATATCTCAGCATTGACCCTGCATTAATTTAGAAATATGAAGAAAAAGGATCAGTATAGAAAGAGAACAAATATTCAAACAAGAATCTTATGCCAATACCATGGATAGCAGTTTTTTTTGGGCTTGTTTCTAAAGTGTAGTTGCTTATTTGGGCTTGTTCCCAGCTCCATAGTAAGTTGTCAAGCAGTTTGTCTTGCCTGTTCCTTCTGTCCCTCCCCTTTACCCATACAAACAGGAGACAGCAGAGGTTTTTCCCACCCACATCCTGCTTCTAATTGGCTCTGACCCAGATGGCAACAAGTACTAGACAATCAGAGACAGAGCAGGGCAATCTGTTTTTTTCTGTTTAGGAAAACGTCAGTGAGTGATGAGAAAGATAATGGTGGTGTTATTCTTCATATATATGAGGCTAAAGTGTTACGATTCTTAAGAATTTTTTTTAGACCAAGCCTCATCCTCAACTGTTCAAATGGTTTGGACTGGAATGGGTTTTAAACCTGTTTAGTTTATTTAAGTCTTTTCTAAATCACTCATTTGTTTATCAGAGCAGGAGCCACTTTATTGCGGCACACTGAGATTATCAATAATTTCTCCTGTTTTTGGGTTATAGTTATTTAAAAATGGGATCTTCTGCAGTCCCTGCAATAATAAATAATGAATTTGTGAATTCAGGATGATATTTATTTGTGTGTGCAAATTTTAATTATCAGAGGTTTACTGTGTATATAATGTACTTGGTACATCAGTCTATATTTGATATCCCATCAGTTTTCTCATGTTAAATAATGTTAAAAGGTGGTTTAACTAACTCTTGTAATCATTGTCCTGAAGCTCAATATCTAAAGTAAAGTAACAGCTAGCTGGCGTCAGTTACTTGTAAAATGCAGATAATGTTTAACTGTAAAATCTCAATTTAGCTTGCACCTAAGTTATAACATATGAGTTTGCTAACATTTGCAATAATGTCAGCTAGTTTTAGATGTATGCAGGCTAATCATTACATTAGCAGCACATTTCCCATATTTAAGAATGATTAAACATGGACTTACCTGTAAGTCATGCACGGGCATCATCTCACAGTTTAGTCTTCTTTCTTTTCTCTGCTCCTGACTCCTGCTGTCTTTTCGAGGCCATTTCCAAAAAAGTTGACTTAGCCTGCTGTCAAACTTCATCAGGCACAATCCAAGAGACCACTGAGATAGGGAAGGGCACCCACGGGGAGCTTGGGAAGTTCAGTGTGTGTGTTGTGGGGGCACCATCGTTACTTTCTTCAGCAATTAAATATATTTCTTGTTCTGCCTGTTTTGTTATATACATGCTTAAAAAGTGCCTAATATTTCTATTCTGAAATATTATCAGCATTATAATTATTATGACTATGATGATTTTTCATTAGTGCCCCCTCAGCACTTGGTGCCCTACACAGCGTGTGATGCCCGTGGTGGGAACGGCGCCGCTGGTAACAGTATAAGGACAGCTCCAAAATAAGTGCATGGCTGTTTCTCGATCAACTCCACAGAAAGAGCAGTCAGTGTCATTTTTTTTGTCTTCGCAAATAATGTTTTGCTGGATAGCACAGATGAAGAAGTTTATAACAGACATCTCAAGGTTTTTTGTTATTAAATATCTTGAAGGTAATGTCCAAACTTTGAAGTAACTGAAGTAATGGATTACATATGGTGGTAACAATGTACTTTTGAAAGAGGGATCAGATCCTTCTGTTTCGGGTTGAAGGGCTTAATAAAATACATATTTCCCCCTATTATTGTGTCATTCAATGACAACAGACAAGAAGAATGAAGTGGTTCAGTGTTACCTCTAAATAATATCATCACACCTTTGGGAATAGCATCCATTACAATAGCAAACTCTTTTGGTGTGACAGGGATGTTATAGCAAGACAACAATTCAGAGTAATTCATTAGAAGACCATCTGCATTGAATAACTTTGAAAACACAAGGAGCCGCCCGCGCCCCGGAGATACCGGTGTTGTGTGCCTTCTGGTTGTTCCACCTACTGGTTTCCGAGCTGTGTCCAAGCCTGTCCAGATGCCGTGTATACCTATCAAAAGCAACTGGCCAACAACATTTTACTGGCCTTTGCATGTCGCACCTCAATATACTGTACAGAACTGAACTGAATATCTGAGCACTACATTACTACAACATTCTACAGAGGGGAAAAATGTGTTTTAAAAGTAATTAGGATGAATGAAACAACTCATTAGTTTGGCCTCAAATACAGACATGATCCCTTAATAAAAACAGCTGCTTACGCATAGATGCCAACATTTACAGGTTATAACCTAGTTCATTCTTACACCAATGTTTCCAAAGTTCTGTTTAAAGGGGTGATAGAATGATTATATAGAGTATTTCACACTGTTCCTTATGGTCTCCTAATGGAGTATGTAACATTGGTTGGGCTGAAAATGGCCTGGTTGATATTTTATTGGCCCTTATGCATCCCTGTGTTTTGGCCCTATTTGTAACTTTTCTTCCAAATATGGTATGCTCGTGAATATTTAGATGAGCTGCGCGCTGATTGGTTTAGTGAATTGCCACACGCAGACATTAGAGACGCGCGCTGATTGGATGAGCGAATCCCCAATACACACACATTAGAGACGTGACAGAATCTCATATTCCAGACACTGCAATGTTTCATTACCAAATTCACTTCTGAGACTTTTTTATGTGAGAAATCAACTATATAAAGCTCAAATATGGGCCGTTTTACGAAAATTGATGGATAATTGCAAACATGGTAAGACTGTGTGTCGGACTTCAGCGGCGGTGTTGCTGCCTCGCCGCCCGGCCTGCCTTCCTTCACAGACCCCGGCCTGCTGTGAGCTCCGTTAGGCTGGCAGCCCTGACAGAGCTCCAGGGGCCTGTAACTCCCCTCTTCCTGCTAGCTAAATGGCCCGTTGTGTGAGAGTGAGAGCGCGGTCAGCGAGTTGTTACACCAGCAATCTCTTACCACATGTTACACACAATGTCACGCCACTTAGCTATACAACACATACCTAAATGTCTTATAAAGCTAGACCCAAATGCAAGACTCAAAGACAACAGAGGGTTTATTTGGATTAAAGGGATAGGTAAGGGAGAGGGGATGGGAGGAGACGGACACCAAGGAACGGAGCGAACGGAGGCATGATGCCTGTGGCTGGGGAAGGTGAGTTCCCCCTGAAGGAAAGTTCAGGGGGAACAGGGAGACTGAGGAAGAGACACTGGAAACCAGGGAGCCGAGGAGCAGAAGAGGGGGAGACTGGAAGCGGAAGCAGAGGCGCAATGGAGCGGGGAGCCGCGAGGAGGGGACCGGGTGGTGAGGCCAGCTGACTGGAGACAGCGGAGCGTGGTGAAGGTGATGACGTCAGGAATCAAACAGAGAAAGGGATTTATGCAAAAGAACAGACAAAGGCAAATACCCAAGATTTCTGGAGGAGCTTGTAACATGTGTCACCAGGGGACTCATGTATAACCGTTGCGTACGCTGGTTTTCACGGACACTTTGTGATGTATAAAAAATGTACTTGACATGAGAATGTGCGGCCTGTCACGCAAGCTGTTGAGAAGTCGTGAGAATGTGCGGGCCATCCATAAAAGTCTTTTCCGGCTCTGTAACGTGAATTCTAACTGAAAAGTGCCGAAAATCAATGAACATTACAAAATAAAGTTTCCACTAAAGTTACTGGCATACGTTTGTGACATTGTCTATGAAAAATCATAATTATATCCGCTGATACACCATAAAAGTTGGATCATATTATGTGGAAAATGTTTCACATCTTTCAAAATACCAACTGTTTAATTTGCAGGCTACTTAATCTGTTAAACATGAGGATGGGAAATGAATTAACTATCCACTTAGAAAATACTTTCAGTCATCCTCTGTATTTCCCATAGATGAAATATCTTACTGGCAACAAAAAGATCAGCACGGAAAATGCAATAGTGTCTGTGATTCTTTTTTTTAACTCTCTTTTTATTCGTACAGAACAATCGAGTTACAGTCTCACATGAAATACATTCGTTTTACTTTTTCATTTCAAAACAAAAACCCCTGTGGTCTCCATCCTCCAAACCCACCCTCATCAGAACCTCTGTGCGTCTCAGTATGTCAACAATCAAACAAAAGATAATAGTGAGTCACCTGTACATTTACACAAAATCCAGTGATATTAAAAAAATAAAATAATAAATAAATAAATAAATAAAAAAGCCATCCCAATAGTACGTAAGACAATAATGCAGACTTCATTAGGCCTCTGCCATCAAACTGTCAAAGTGCTTTACATGTCATTAGGGAATCTCAGGAAGAGACTTAAGTTTTTCAAAATACGTTATTAATGGGTTCCAGATACCATAAAAAAGGTCGTCAGACCCCCTAAGTGCATACTTTATCTTCTCCAATTTCAGATACATCATAAGATCAGTCAGCCATACAGATACTTTTGGCGGACATGGGGATTTCCAATGTAAAAGAATTTGCCGCCTGGCAATCAAAGTTGAGAAGGCTAATACATCCTTGTATCTAGCAAGCATTCACCAAGTATATACATTAGGCTCACATCCTATTTCTATAACTTCAGATAACGTTTTGTAGACCCCTGACCAAAAAGTGATCCAAACGTGGGCATGACCAGAACATGTGGGTCAAGGTTGCTGGAGCACTATTACACTTGCTACAATTTTCATTCATGCCTAAAAATATTTTTTGCCAGTTTAGCTCTAGAAAAATGTGTCCTATGTAAAACTTTAAACTGGATTAAGCTCAAACGAGCACAGGATGTTGTCCCATTTACCCTACGCACAGCTTCCTCCCATGTACTATCCGATATCGTCTCTCCTAGTTCATCATCCCACTTTGCTTTAATCTTATCCAGAGTATTGTCGCTATGGGAAGTGATGATATTATAAATTGTGGAGATAAGTCCCTTTAATTTAGAAGACACTTCCAAGATATCATCCAAACCGGATGGCTCTGGTACATTTGGAAAAGCCAGTGTCTGTGATTCTATAGCTGCTGAGGCACAGACATCCATGGCGCACAGGAGGCAGGACGCACTGATCCATCTCCCCAGGAACAAACGCTGTGTCGGGGGGGGGCAAACTCATGTGATGCGTAATTGATCCCGTGGATGATTTGTAGGCTATTAACTGAACAAGGTGTACCGGTCCACCAAACACTGCGCTGTCTTGACTGTCTTGATTTTGCACATATTTCTGTTACTCTATTCCTATTTACTATTTCATTATTTCATCCATGCGTGGCACAGCGGATCCATCTGCACTGTCAGCTGCCGTGGAGACGCTGGCCTCACTAACCTCTCCTCCTCTGAGTCTGTTCTCCCTCGCGCTGGACTCAGTTTCACTGAGCGTACTAACACACAGAAAATAAATGGCATTACATCAGTGAGTTCAAACTGCTTATTGTGCGTAATTTGGACTGAGACTGAGATGCATGTTGTTCTGTTGTGGCGCTGCCACTATTCTCTTGATTTCCAGTTTGAATTTTTTAGAATTTCTGCCATGGTTCTGAGTCACCATTTGCCATTCTTGGCATTTTCTTGTATTGCTTATTCAAAATGACAAAACTACAAACAGAAAAAAAAATTCTCGCCTCCACCTCCGCAATCAGCACCTCAACCTCACAGTCGGTGAAGTTTTTTCCCGTCTGGTGAGGTATTACCCATTGGGATTGGATGAAGAATAACGTCGGGGGCGCATAATCACACCACTGCGCCATCACCGCCCATATTAATTTATGTGAGGAGGCAAGGCGGGGTCTGTGGCTAGTTCATGTGCGCTCAATTCACGTGGATTGTCATGTAAATTATAAAGAAAAGGTGCGCAGGACCTGGCGTACGCCCGGTTTTATACATGTGGATATTTCTGTGCGTAGGTACTTATCAAGTGTTGGCCGTACGCTATGTTCTGGTATGAAAGCTGCGCAGTCTTTTATAAATGTAAATGTTTTAGGCAGTACTGGTATCGGTATCGGAAAATCTCTAGTTTAAATTCTCTTCTTGATTGGAGCTGATGACTGGCAGGTGAGTACGCCAGGAGAGGCGATGACCAGATGAAGAACAGGTGTGGGAAGTCAACTGGCGGTGCAATTACAGGGAAGGGAAAACAAGGGAGAAACAGAGAGAGGCAGAGAAAACAGAGAAAAACAGCAGGACACACAGTGGAAAACAAAACAACAGAAAACTCACAGCCAGCTGATCCCAACCATCACACCCCTGGTGTCTGTTGTTCTGTGGTGTTTTAGAGACGCTGACTGAGGATGAGATCAGATCAGCTGTTCAAATCTAAGGAGGTGATAAGACCTGAACTATTAATCTTAGCCTGGCTGTTAGCCAGCTCTGGAGCAGGCTAGCTGCAAAGAATAAATCTCCATGGTTACTTGGCTGGTTTAATTCAACCTGCTTTTGTGCAACAAGTCAAAGCTAAATTCATCCATGATAATTGATTATCCTGGTTTTGTGCAACAGCCCCCTGGTGTCTGTTGTTCTGTGGTGTTTTAGAGACTCTGACTGAGGAAGAGATCAGATCAGCTGTTCAAATCTAAGCAGATGCTAAGACCTGAACTATTAATTAGAAATTGATCAGCTTCATGAGTCTTCATGTGTTTTGCAGTGTTACACCTGATGGAGGTCTTTAGAAATACCATGACTTTTATTATTGTTTTCAGGCCTGATTGTAGTAACAGTGGATCCTGGAGATGATGCCATTCTGCCATGTCAGGCTGCTGATTCCTCCATCAGAGTTGTAGAGTGGAGCAGACCTGACCTGAAGCCAGATGACATCCTCTATTTCAGAGATGAATACTGGAATACAACCTACCAGCATCCAGACTATAAGGACAGGGTGGAGCTGGTGGACAGAGATCTGAAGGGCAAAGACATGTCTTTAATTCTGAAGAATGTGAGCAGACATGACACTGGAACATACAAGTGTATAGTTATAACCCGTGGTTCTGGACGTACAAAGGGAGACACTGACTCTTACCAAATCATAACCATCCGTCTGCAGGTTATAGGTGAGTGAGTCTCTCTCCGTGAGTTTTTTCTAGGTATCATGTTGTAGCTGCAGCTAGGGTCTCCAATTCATCGTCATTCATTCATGTTTTCCTAAGTTTTCTCTTAAATATGTTCTTAACGAAATGTCTATGAAAAGTCTACGTCTGATTTATGATGTGTTCTTAAACCGCAGAATTGTTTGCAGGTGTGTGCTTAGGATGATGAATCCCCATGTCTTCATAAATTGAAAGCTCGTGTCCATTGCTCCTATTCAGCATAGGTAAATGCCCCATTAATTCCCATAAAAGGGCATGTGTTATGTTCAAAAGATGTGGCAAAGATAGTGGAGGCCTCGAATCAAAAGAAAGAAAACTTTAGCAATTCTGAAGTGGAGGCACTGCTGCAAGAAGTTAACGAAAAAAAGAGACATATTTAGTACCGTTAGCAGTGAAAACTAAGCAGCAAATAAAACCGATGCATGGAATGCAAGTACTCATGCAGTGAACGCTGTATCCGGAGAAGGGCGCAGAACCAATGTAGTAAAATAGAAATCGTTTGATTTGAAATCTGAGGCAACAAAAATTACTTCAAAACATAGAAGATACTCTTGGCGTATATGTTCGGATTTTCCGTTATGTAGCCCTCCGAAAAGGCTTACCTGGAAGCACACCATGTCATGACTCGTGTTTGTCTATTTATTTTTACATTAAATGACCACAGGTCATAAACCTGAAATACAACAAACAAATAATGACAATATATTATTCATATATACCATGTAAATATATTACTCAAATGATATAATGATGATGATGATAATAATAATAATAATAATAATAATAATAATAATAAAACCAGCAGAGTGCTCCAAACATTCAGCACACCGCAAACGGCTAATGATAGCCTAATGCTAAACAGCATCCGGATCGTCGAGCAACCGCTACAAGTCGCTCACGGCCAACTAACACCGACACAGTGAGGTAAACGTTCAGTGCACAAACATAAAAGTGACTTAAACATAAAACATTATTACTAGACTGCGTGAGTAGTTAGCAGTTACACACCAACGGGCTGTGTGCTCCTGATGACTGTCTGGGTGAGGATGAAATGATTGCCAGGTGCCATAATTAACGTTTCTAGGTGAAGCTGCGCATGCGCACATAATGTAACATATGAGCAACTGAGAAACTTAAAGAAAACACTCGTTCCCATTATAATTGAACACATCAGACCCATTTGCTTTTTTTTTTTTTTTCATGAGTGAGTTAAAAGTCTCAACAGCATAAATAGCGTGATTAATCACTCATTATTGGATGGCAGCATTCTCCGTTAACATAATTGATGGGAATTGAAGGCAAAGCAAAGCAGGTCTATTTATATAGGCCTTGCACAATTCATACACAATGGCAATTCAAAGTGCTTTACAAATGAGCAGTAGTGTGTATTTATTAAAAGGATACAAATGTGTAATTATGTGTAAAATAATGAAAATAATAAGTTACAAAATGGAGAGAAATGTTAAATTTTAAATTAGAACGGATGAAAATTGTATAGCTACCTATTTTGCGCTAACATGTCTGCTCTAAATAATGTGAAAGAGTGCTCTTGAGTGTATCGTAGATCGTGTTCTTACCTAAGAACAAATCCCAAATAAGAAAACATTGGTGAATGCCAGAATATTTGTGAAAACTGTGCAAGTGGAGTTTAAGAACACATTTGTTCCTAAGAACGTTTGGTGAATGAGGCCCAATCAGTTCAAATGATCTTAACTGATAGGTTGGATATTTCAGCCTACATGTTTCAAATGTATTTTATATCTTGTATGTAGTGTACTACACAAGAAGGTTAGTCTGGGGACAACCTTCACCCACAGGAATAGCTTAGAATGTAAATCTATTATGAGTTTGGGTACAACTGTCACACAGAGGAATTGGAGCCAGGAATGGGGAATCTATTAGAAGCATCTGCCATGAAAGGTTCAGTTTAAGAGTAAACTGTTCCAACTGAAATAGATATCTCATGCTGTGTGAGCACAAAAAGAGTTTAAAAGGGATCTATTTCTATGTACATGTTGGTCACCCTTGAGCAGACACGTCTGTGTGCTCATGGTTGTGCCAGTGTCATGAAAGTTTGTTCACTGTGTAAATAAAGCTGCAGGTCTCCCAAAATCATTTCTGAGTCATCACCCGATATCATTAACATTTAGAGAATATTTTATTCCTGTTAAAGTACTTCTTACTTTCAAAAAACTTTCCTCAAGTAACAAAATGACTCGATAATTGGCACTTGAAAAATGTGCTTAGAAAGACATTACAATGTTTTGATCGGTGATCATTTTGGATATCCAGAATGTCATTCTTCCTCTCCAGAAACAACATTTTATATATCTGAAAACGGAAATCTTATGAAGAACTTTATTTTCAGATACAATTTAGTTATTGCTTGTCATAATTTTAATTTCAGATATCCAGAATATTATTTTAAATATCTGATATACATTTTGACTAGTACAAATGTAAATATAAACACATCAGAAATACACATTAAATATACATAAGATAAAAGTATAAAGAAAGTATTATAAGAAATATAATTAGTAGAATTAATAATAATAATAATAATAATAATAATAATAATAATAATAATAATAATAATAATAATTGTGCAAGGCCTATATAAATAGACTTGCTTTGCAAGACTCAACGACAACAGAGGGTTTATTTGGATTAAAGGGATAGGTAAGGGAGAGGGGATGGGAGGAGGCGGACACCAAGGAACGGAGCGTGAGGAAGCTCAGGGAGAACAGGGAGACCGAGGAAGAGACAATGGAAACCAGGGAGCTGAGGAGCAGAAGAGGGGAAGACTGGAAGCGGAAGCAGAGGCGCAATGGAGCGGGGAGCCGCGAGGAGGGGACCGGGTGGTGAGGCCAGCTGACTGGAGACAGCGGAGCGTGGTGAAGGTGATGACGTCAGGAAACAAACAGAGAAAGGGATTTATGCAAAAGAACAGACAAAGGCAAATACCCAAGATTTCTGGAGGAGCTTGTAACATGTGTCACCAGGGGCCTCATGTATAACCGTTGCGTACGCTGGTTTTCACGGACACTTTGTGATGTATAAAATATTAACTTGACATGAGACTGTGTGTCACGCAAACTGTTGAGCAGTCTCGAGAATGTGCGGGCTATCGCGAAGTCTTTTCTGGCTCTGTAACGTGGCGAATTCTAACTGAAAAGTGCCGAAAATCACCAAACATTACAAAATAAAGTTTCCACTACAGTTACTGGCATACATCCATGTACGTCGTTAGGCCTATTTTAGGGGGGCTGAAGCTACTCCAAAATGTTCCTAAGCCCCCCTAAATAATAATAAGAACAACAATAACAATTTGATTTTTTCCTTATTAATATTTAGACACAACAAATTATATATATCCAGCTACAAAAAAATAGCCAAAAAGTCCGAAGTTAGACAGAGAGTCTGGGAAAAGTTAGGACAATTCCAAGGGCCCATGACTGACAGGGGCCCCAAAAAATAGGTAACAACTAATATAAAATCAGCTTCATGTGTCTCAACAACAGCTGAATTAACAAAATGAATTAACATCCATTTTGCAGTGTTACACCTGATGGAGGTCTTTTGAAATACCATGACTTTTATTGATTACTTTTGTTTATTATTGTTTTTCAGACCTACCTGTGGTACCAGTGCGCCCTGGAGATGATGTCATTCTGCCATGTCAGGCTGCTGATCCCTTCATCAGAGCTGTAGAGTGGACCAGAGCTGACCTAAAGACAGATAACGTCCCTCTTATACAGAGATGGATACCTGGATCCAACCTACCAGCATCCAAACTTTAAGGACAGGGTGGAGCTGGTGGACAGAGATCTGAAGGACGAGAGACGGTCTTTAATTCTGAAGAATGTGAACATTAACGACACTGGAAAATAAAGTGTCGAAGTTAAAAACCAATGATAGTGACCCAATCATAATCATCCGTCTGCAGGTTACAGAGCCAGGTGAGTGAGTCTCTCGCGTGGTGTTTCTGAGTATCAGGTTGTTAGCTGCAGCTCCTCTAGAGTCTCCATGATGAGTTAGTCCCAGAGTCAGACAGAGAGAGAATCAGTTGAAATTATCTTAACATTTAGAGAATAATTTAATTTTAGTACAGTAAGAAAAGTGACAATTCTTATGAAGAAGAACTTCAATTTCAGATACAATTTATTTGATGCTGGTCACAATTTTAATTTCAGATTTCAGAATGTTATTTTAAATATCTGTTATACATTTTGACTAGTAAAATGTAAAATTAACCAAATTAAATTATGACATTAGATAAAAAAATACAAAGTGTTATAAAAAATAGAATTTCTAGCATTCAAAATAATAATAATAATCAATAATAACAACAAAAAAAGACATTAAATTCAGAAGAATTGAAATACAGATATCTGCAATAATATCCAAAATTTAATTATTAAATAATAAAACTGTAGTCTAATAAAAAG